>NC_044324.1:202673889-202973889 GCF_007399415.2 Gopherus evgoodei | reverse complement strand
TGACCTAGTGGAATATTGCCTCAGTGATCCCATTATCTACACACCGAATGCTGAGACCATGGTTAATAATTAGTTATCTGAGCTTAAATGAAATTGCACAACTGATTCTCTGGTTTACTGGCAGAATAGGAAAGTGAAGCAGCCAGACCCTTGCAACGCTGGCAGAGAAGTGTAGTGTTTTGTGCCAGCCTGCAGGCCAACGTGAAGTTCAGGAAAGCAGGCATGAAAGAGGCCCAACTGAGTCATTGGCTTTGCACTGCATTAGGATACTGACACTGGACTGTAAACATTCACTATTACAGGTTACCCAACAATTCATATGTCTGTCCTACCAGCTGAACTCACTGCCCTGAGTATAAACATATCACTGCTACAGCAAAGTCAGAGCCGTGTAAAAATTTTCACACCTGTATGGGAAATGGGGGGAAAGGAAAGTTTTCACCATTTTCCCTCAAAAAAAGGAAGGCGAAGCCATTTTTGGAAGAGGATTTTTGCAAAGATGTCTTTCAGGTTAAAAACTGTTTATTGCCTATAAAATTGCTCTTCTGCACTTCACAGAGCCACCAGCTCTGCCTTGTCTGGTTAGCTTGACTTGTTCAAATTATAATAAATGAATATCATGAATAGAAAAGAAGGATATTCTTGTAATCAAGGCTCTGGACAGGCGTCAGGAGACTGGGCTTCAGTTCCTAACTACACTGCAGCCTCCCTTTGTGACTTTGGGCTCAGTTCCCTACCTATAAAATTGGGATAACACCACTTACTTTCTCCCACCATATGTCTGTCTTGTCTATTTTCATTGTAAATTCTTCAGGGCTGTCTCTCACTCAGTGTGTATACAGCATGTAGCAAAATGGGACACAATCTTGATTGAGTCCTTTAGCTGATACTGTAATTTGAATACCACTAGAACTTTTAAAGAGCTTCTTAGCTGGCTTTCTTCCTAATGACTGTGTCCCCTTGGTTTTCAAGTGGTTGCACATTCCTGCAGAAGGTGATACTATGCATACCAGGCTCTGGATGAGTTTCCCCCATGGGCAAGTGGGGGGCTTTTCGCTGAAGGTGGTGTTTTCAGTGAACATGAGCTAACCTTCACCTGTGGAGATTTGGGGTAAAAAACCTAGTGAGTCAAAAGTGTAAAGGAGGTAAATGATCAAACAACCTCAGGCACCGCCTTTGCTTCTGTTTGGCATGGGCATATTTCTCCCAGTGAAATTTGAAAAGAATATGGACTGTTATTTTATAGAGCTATGTATAAGTGGAAAAAATTCAATGACTCATATTATGCAGGAGGTCAGATTAAATGATCTAATAGTCCCTTCTGGCCTTCAGATCCATGTATCTATGAAAATGAAAGAAAAAGGAGGGATTGTATTTTCTCTCCAATTAGCTAGTTCAGAGATGGGATGAGACAGCAGCAGAGCTGAGACTGCAACTTAGGTGTCAGCTCTATCCAAGCCTATATTCATTTCTATAGGCTCTGCCATCTTCCAAAGACTTTTGACATTAGGCAAACATTTGTGTTCCTATCTTGACTTCTCCAGTCTACTGCTACTGGTCAGCAAGTTACATCTTGCGACCATTGTCAAATCAGCTCCCGTCCCTTTTTCATTTTCCCTCATTTGCGGTCTTTTGGTGCAGCTGCTCACCCACAACAAATAAATACTCTTAAAGTAACAAACTCTTAAAGACCTTCATATACCATGCTACTACGTATCAGATGCACAATGAATACATTATAGATCAAGAAACACGAAACACAATCTCTATTGTTTTCGCCTGCACATGTGATCTAGTTCAGTGGCTTGCAGTGTATTTGGCTGTAGTGTGTTTATCTCCTGGGTTCAAAAGCAGAGTTTTGAATTGGATCCCTCCTATGAGCATTGGTGACTCTCCTAGCATTCCCAGATTGCCTAATTTTGAATGTCTGTCAAACGTGGTCTACCCCTTTTTGTGGCATTGGTGTCACTGAGACGTTGGGTCATTGTGTTGTCCTGTTGTTTCATTCTGTTATAAGGCAGCAAAACAACATGAAGATATAATATGATCAGATCATGACTCGTATCATAGTGTCACAATACATATCGGACTGTATGGGGCAGATTTGCAAAAGAATTCAGCACACTGGGAGATGAGCACTTTTGAAAATCTAGTCCGAGCTCTGGCTGCTAAGCACTTACAATTCTAGCCCTGAGCTCTTTGGAAAATCTGGCTCTTTAACTGTCCTGCCATGCAGCCATATAGGGCAGGGGCCAGATCCATGAGAAATCTTGGGAATTTCAGGATGTGTGGATAAATTTCCCCAGTTATTGAGGAAACCCTCAAACACAGGCCTTAAGGGTGCATAAAGCCAGCCTTGGGGGCAGGAGTGGCGCCAGGGTTTCTGATGCCCTAGGCAGACGGCCATTTCGCCGCCCCCCGCGGGTCCGGTGGACCTACCGCAGTCATGCTGGCGGACGGTCCGCTGCTGGAAAGGCTCCAGTGGAGCTGCCACAGTGATGCCGACGGGCGGTCCGCTGGTCTAAAGGCTCCGGTGGACCTGCCACAGGCATGACTGCGGTAGGTCTGCCGGAGCCTTTAGACCAGCGCAACGTCCGCCAAAATGACTGCGGCAGCTCCACCGGAGCCTTTCCAGCAGCGGACCATCCGCCGGCATGACTGCGGTAGGTCCACCAGACCTGCGTGCCACTCCTCCAGCAAAATAGCGCCCCCCCCCAAATTCTGGCGCCCTAGGCCATTGCCTACGTCGCCTAAATGGTAGTGCCGGCCCTGCTTGGGGGTACCTCTTCTTTTATAAAGATTAAACAACAGAAGCAAAGAAAATCAGGTGGGTTCTAAAAGCAGCTCAGGCTGCATTAACACAAGCCTGTAAGAGATTTCAAGCCAGCCAGTTTTCTCACTGATTTTGTTTTAGAGTCTAGCACACTAACACTAAACACACAGCAAAACAAAACCTCTACTGAAGTTTGAGTTTGAGGGCCATTTAACACTACAAATTTCTCCTTGTATAACAATTATGGAAACACACATACTAATTGACACTGTGGTGCAACACTGTGACTACGTAAATAGTATTCAATAGCCCTCATAATTTCTCATTTTATTGCTTCTGGTGGGGTTGTCTAGTGGTTGCAGACACTAGTAAAGCATACACAGTACTGGCTCTAAACCAGGGTTTGGCCGATCGTGGCTCCCACTGGCCATGGTTCGCCGTCCCAGGCCAATGGGGGCAGTGGGAAGCAGCACGGGCGAGGGATGTGCTGGTCGCAGCTTCTCGCCACCCCCATTGGCCTGGGATGGTGAACCGTGGCCAATGGGAGCCACAATCAGCCAAACCTTCTGACTCAGCAGGTAAACAAAACTGGCCTGGCCTGCCAGGGTGCTTACCCTGGAGAGCTGAGTGCCAGAGGTTGCTGACCCGTGCTCTGAACCATTTTAAAAGCTTTTTTCCATGCCCTCCAAGGTAACGTTGGGTTTAATTATCTGGGCACATTCCTCTGTTTCTTTTTTTACATTTGAAACAAGGAGCGAACTGATTTGTCTCCTTCTCATTGAAATATAGGAATGCAGTAATTTACCTAAAAGAGAGCAGAAATTTCTACTCAAGCTCCCTTTGGGGCAGATCCTCAGCTGGTGCAAAAATCATAGCTCCATTGATGTGAACACAATTATGGCAATTTACACCACATGAGTATCTGCCCCCTTATGCACTATGTTTAGCAGAAGTTTACCCTTTACCATGGAATCCTTTTAGGGGTTTCACAGGAAAATGGAATTTTCTATTCCAGATCATCCTTTGTATACTGATCAGCTTCAGTGATCCTATGGTAATTTTTTTAGTACATGGATTTTGTCTGGGATAGTTTTATTTTTGATGGGGAATGTGTATTTTAATTCTATGTAATCTGAACAAGTTTTTACATCATAAACCTAATCTCTCTCTTTCTAACCCATCATCATGGTATTGGATTCCATATTAGCTCCTGCATGTGGGACAGGGGAAGGATAGCAGTGACGGACATTATTCTTAACTTGTTTTTGAATCCTAAAGAGAGGAATTTTATCTATCTATTTATCTATCTAATCTCCTAATCTCCTTCATTGGAGTACATTGCTTCCAGTAGAAAATGCCATATATTGTGTGTCTGTTTAGAGTAAATCTAGTTTAGATCAAGACAATTGGTTAATTTACGAATTATATTGGTTTTTAAAGTTATAGTACTCTAGCTGGACTGAGAGCGCTTCCTTTTTTTTAAACCATTAATCTTGCTTTTGGTCCTAATCCTCTCTTTGCTATAGTGAGCTTTTACCATGGTGGAGAAAAACCCTGTATTAGATTATAACATTTTACGACTTGTCAAATATATGACATTAACCATCTGACTGAGAAGTAAAAACCTTTGTGGTGTCACATAACAGGTTAGAATGGCCTGGTAAGCCCTTGTGAAATAAACAAAGTAAAAAAAAAAAAAGAAAAAAATCCCTCCAAAATCTATATTTCCACCAGTGGATATATCTCCTCCCTACTTGTTAGACCAGTGAGAGCACTTTTTAATTATATATATATATATATATATAAAGTCTTCCAAAATCAGAAAGGTCTCAGATTTAATTGGAATGGAAAATGCTAACTAATTGGCATCCAAATTTGATTTGCTGTAGAAACCTCATATTTGTTTGAAACACAACACTGTGTCTTGGAACACAAGCCCAGTCCTTCAAAAATCATACACGAGAACCATGGAAGAATCAATTAAAGTTGATTTGGCAGATCTGCTTTTGACAAATATAAAGAAAATCTCTGATTAGGCTGAGAAGAAAAGAATCCCTCTTTCGTGCTCTCTCTATTCTCTCCCTCTTTAAAGGCAGGAGATGTCAGAAGGGGGTGGGTAGTGATATGCAAAACACGGCCTCCATAACCAAAGTAGCCTGCAAAATTAGGTGTCAGCATGCAAAGCTTATTGATGTATGAATGCGGAAAATGAAAGCCGGCAGTAGACAGACGGGGCTAAAGGTGAGACAGCCACAGTGAGAGCAGCTGTACATCTACGTCAAGGTGTTGCTATATGAGCCTGCTTTTTTCTGGAGGGCCACAGCCTAACAAGCTATGCCTGGCCATAAAATGATGAAACAATACAATGTAGGCACGCACTATGTGAATACCAAATAAATTGACTTGGTCCCCCCCTTCAGAGTAAGCCTGTGTATTCATTAATAAATTCATATTCTATGTTTTCAATAAAAGAAGAAAATGCAGTGTAAACTGGAGTTACTTAGTGACACCCAGCTCATTGCTTTTTATTGTTGCTTGCAGCTACGAAGCCTTCACTGCGCACTAGTAGAATTTATTACTGTCTTTGTGGCAAGTTGGCGAAGTGAGCCTTTTGAAGAAAATTGACCCACACTTCATGAATATGATGAAAAATGCCAATAACACTACAAAGACAAAGCTCTTGACATTAGCGTGCAAAGAACTAAGAGGCAGTAATGAAAGTATTGCAATTACAAATCATTATACATCCATCCCAACCGATGGGTACTGGGCATTTTCAGACCATTCTGAAGTCCTCTTATCTGTCCAGGCATACTGTCTTGCACTGTGGTGGGAAATCTAGTGTGCTATTCCACTACCCCCTTTTTTTGGAGGGGGAAAAAGGAAAAGCAGGCAAAGATCACCCTCAATTGCCCTTTATAGACAGTGAGGTTGCTCAGAGGGAAAATACAATTTTGTTGCTAAGGAACATGAGTTGGGCTTAGGAGATCTGGGTTCCCACAGACTTCCTATATGACCTTGAGCAGAGGTCACTTCATCACTCTGTGCCTCTGCTTTCCCATCTATAAAATGGGGGTAATAATACTGCTTTTGTCTGTCTGGTCTATTTAAATTGTAAGTTCCTCATAGCAGTGACTGTCTCTCACTATGTGTTTGTACAGTGGCTTGCACAATGGAGCCCTGATCTCAGTTGGCACTACTATAATGTGAAAAATAAATAATAATCAGCACATTTCAAGAAGGATTTTTTGGGCCAGCATCGGTCTGCTAAGGGAAAACAAGAAGCACCAGGACATGCAGAAACTCTCAATTAAATGATTGTTCTGATGACTCATAGCCATATCAAATAGAGGAAAATATCAAGGGGAAAAATGGTATGTTTCTTCTCCCAACAGTTGATGGCAAAGCACAACTAGGAGGACAGAGAACATAAAATGTGAGACAATCTAGACCATACAAATAGTAAAGACAGTGAGAAAAGGTACTTAGCCCCATGTTGAACATTTGTCACCTTTTGAACTTATTACTCGGCAATAAAATTTTGCCTGTCACAAAGACAAACTGGAAATGCTAAACCCTTAGTCTATGCAGCTATTAAGCATTCTGCTCCTATGTTTATTTTAGGAGGTGTTCATGTTTTAAAAAAAAAGCAGTGATTTATAATAAATTAAAACATGACAGTCATGAGTATATCTTATCACATCAGAATATTGGTGCCAAAACAAATCAAATTAGCTTTGCAGTTCTCATGCCTACCATACAGCTCTTAGGAGCCACTCTTATAAATTAATACAAACCATAACCGCTATTTCTTATGGTCTCAGCCTTTTGAGAATGATATTTGCTAAGATCTTCAATTTGCTCATTGTCATAGTCTGTTGCAGGAGCATACCACTGTGATATTAAATCGTACTGCCTTTAGACGGATGGAAATAAGCCTGCTGGATCTTGGGCAGCATCCTAATACTGAATTATTGATATCTTTATGCACAAGAAATCCTATGTCATTGACATGTTTGTCATCTCCTCTGTAATAGAGTACATGGCCGTCTTCTGTTAGCAGCTCTCCAAAGTTCTTCCATCTGATCTCAGAGATTCCTAGGAGGTGCCAGGTGTATTGTTCCATTTCGTACATGAGTTCTTTCAACTTCCCTATTGGTCTCAATGTCCTTACATTCCATGAAAACACCAAGGAGTCTGGTGGCAACTTAAAGACTAACATATATTTGGGCATAAGCTTTCATGGGTAAAAAAACCTCACTTCTTCAGATGCATGGAGTGAAAGTTACAGATGCAGGCATTATACACCTCTACCCCGATATAACGCGGTCCTCGAGAGACAAAAAATCTCACCCCATTATAGGTGAGACGGCGTTATATCAATAAAATATATACCATAAAATCCAGGGCATCTCCTACTTCGACTACGTTGCTAATGAAGAGGTCCGCAACATCATCACCCAATGCACTGGGCCATATGAAAACCTCCTGATGATCGTGAAAAAACTCAAGCTGAAGTGGTACAGCAATGTAACAAGATCATCTGGCCTATCCAAGATCATCCTCCAAGGGACGTACAGGGGAAGAGAAGAAGAGGTAGACAGAAGAAGAGATGGATTGACAACATAAAAGTGGACAGGAATAGACTTTGCGGAAACTGAAGCACTGACACACAATCCTCAAGGGTGGAGACAATTGGTTGATTGCTCATCAGTGATGGTGCCTCAACGACCAAGGCAGTTATGGGAGTGATGATGATGATGATGACTTGCTAAGATAATCAAGAAGCAAAGGAGAGGGGTCCTGCACCGTGTTCTGAATGGAAGGACATCCATTTATGGTTCTCCCTTTGGAACAGGGCTCCTGATCTAACTCCCACTGAACTGCACTCTCTACACTATCACTTAAGTCGATGTAACTTATGTCATGCAGAGGTGTGAAAAAGACACACACTCTCAAGCAACACAAGTTATATCAACTTAAACGCTGTTCACACCAGCGCTGTGTCCGCAGGAGAGCCCCTCCCGTCGACATAGCTTTCGCCTCTCATTGAGGTGAAGTAATTATGCTGATGGGAGAGCACTCTCTTGTTGGCATAGCGCGTCTTCACCAGATGTGCTACGGCGATGCAGCTGCATTGATGTAGCACTGTAGTGTAGAGTTACCTTTGGCCATGATCCAAGCCATGGCTCCACTCCTGCTTTGCGTGTCACAGGGTGCTCACACAAGAGCTGAAGGCTGAGCTGATGGGAGTCTCTGGGCAGACCAGGGCCTCTCTTGAGTACCCCTCTCTGTCTCTAGGTGAGTCGGGGTGTAGCCCCAAGGAGTGAGGGCTCAGTCTCTACCCACCAGAGCTGAGGACTCAATAGTAGTGCCAATAGCCCCAAGCACCCCAAAAAATGATCACAAGACTTCAGGAACTGGGACTCTAGGTATGTGACTTTAGAGTCCATGCCTTAATCTGGCCCTGTGCTTCAACACTTTAGGGACTCTTGGGTTCCTTTTGGCTAGTGAGGAGAAAATGGCAGATTAATCGATCTATTCTAGTATTACAGATGGGGAACTGAGACAGAGAGAGACTAGATGACTTGCCTAAGGTCACCCACGAAGGCTGTGGCAAAGCAGGAAATTGATCTTGCATCTCCTGAGTCCCAAGCTAGACCAGTGCCTGAAGAACTACCCTATCCTTCCTCTCCAAGGATTTAGATGTATCCTCAACTACTTATAGTATTTGTATAGTATTGCTTGCTGAACAAACATGAAATGACATCACTTCTGGACATGAGAGGAGGACAAGTCAGAGGAGTAACTCCAGGTGGTCGAACCAGTGGCATTGGCCAAGATGGTTAAATCAGTCCATTGAAACTTCTTCTTCTGTGTTAGTATTAAGGTGAAGCTACAGAAGTGACTGTGTGCCTCAGGACTAAAGGGAATGTGTTCTAATATTGTTTTAAATGTTTTGTATATAATTAAAGGTTCACAAAAAATTGTCAGGAAACGTGTAAAGAAGCAACCAAGTAGCAGTATACTGTATAAAGCATAAAGAAATCTCGATATGGTACAGGCTGTATGTGCACAGCCAACTACACTTCGAAAGCCACCCAAACATGAGAAGTCGTTGCATGTGCTCTTCAGCTTTTGAAAACAATCCTGATGCATCTTCAATTCAAAGAGCTGAGAGAGGAAAACAGGAGACCAAATCAATGATGCAGCTACCTAAGTTTGGGAGAACTAGCAGTGCAAACAAGAAAAGAGAGAGGAGCAGACCATCCAGTTGTAAAAAGAAGAGGTGGCCAAATACCAGAAGAAAGATTAATTGAGGGCTAGATTGAATCTTTAGGTTCAGACCTGAGAGAGGGCCGCACAGCTGTACTAGCTCAAGTGCACCCCACTCTGACTCAGAGCCACAATTCCTCCTCCTGCTCCCAGTTATTGCAACCTTTGAAAGGGAGACGTTTATTTCCACTGCCACATCTCCATTGATAGGACCAATAGTCTGCCAATCCCTACTCCTCTCTGCCTACACCCTGCCCACTTTCTCTCATGCAATCTGGGGAGGAGGGAGAATAGCTTGTGGTAGATCATACCAAGATCCAGGTATGCTGAAGCAGTGGACATGAGTGAGGCATACTCCTCCTTATTCACCTACTCATCTGAGTAAGACATGGGCACAATTTAACCCTGACTAAGCTGTTTGGTGGACAAAAGAAAAATCTGTCAAATAATGTATTGGATAAGCTCTACTGAAAAGGCTGAAAGAGAGAATGAAAACACAAAGCAAAGAGGAAAACATGATTTTATACCATAGTTTCTTAGATTGCCCCACCTCAAAAAAGATATTGTAGAATTGGAAAAGGTACAGAGAGGGGCAACAAGAATGATTAAGGGTATGGAATAGCTTTCATATGAGGAGAGAATAAAAAGACTGGGACTTTTCAGCTTGGAAAAGGTGGATAGAAAGCTGGCTAGATTGTTAGGCTCAACGGGTAGTGATCAACGGCTCAGTGTCTAGTTGGGGACCAGTATCAAACGAGTGCCCCAGGGGTCGGTCCTGGGGCTGGTTTTGTTCAACACTTTATTAATGATCTGGATGATGGGATGAAGTGCACCCTCAGCAAGTTCACAGATGACACTAAGCTGGAGGGAGAGGTAAATACGGGAGGGTAGGGATAGGGTCCAGAGTGACCTAGACAAATTGGAGGTTTGGACCAAAAGAAATCTATTGAGGTTCAACAAGAATAAGTGCAGAGTCCTTCACTTAGGAAGGAGGAATCCCATGCACTGCTACAGGCTGAGGACCGACTGGCTAAGCAGCAGTTCTTCAGAAAAGGACCTGGGGATTACAGTGGAAGAGAAGCTGGATATGATTCAGCAGCGTGTCCTTGTTGCCAAGAAAGCCAACAGCATATTGGGCTGCATTAGTAGAAGCATTGCCAGCAGATCGAGGGAAGTGATTATTCTCCTCTGTTCGGCATTGGTGAGACCACACCTGGAGTATTGTGTCCAGTTTTTGGTCCCCCCATTACAGAAGGAGTGTAGACAAATTGGAGAGAGTCCAGCGGAGGGCAACAAAAATGATTAGGGGGCTGGGGCACATGACTTACGAGGAGAGGCTGATGGAACTGAGGGTATTTAGTCTGCGGAAGAGAAGAGTGAGGGGGGATTTGATAGCAGCCTTCAACCACCCGAAGGGAGGTTCCAAAGGGGACGGAGCTTGGCTGTTCTCAGTGGTGACAGAACAAGGAGCAATGGTCTCAAGTTGCAATGGGAGAGGTCTAGGTTGGATATTAGGAAACACTATTTCACTAGGAGAGTGATGAAGCACTGGAATGGGTTACCTAGGGAGGTGGTGAAATCTCCATTCTTAGAGGTTTTTATGGCCTGGCTTGACAAAGCCCTGGCTGGGATGATTTAATTCATGTTGGTCCTGCTTTGAGCAGGGGATTGGACTAGATGGCCTCCGGAGGTCTCTTCCAACCCTAATATTCTATGATTCTTTGACAAAAGGGGGATATGATAGAGGTCTATAAAATCACAAATCATGTGGACAAAGTGAATAAGGAAGTGTTATTTACTCCTCATAACACAAGAACTACAGGTCATACAATTAAATAAATAGGCAGCAGGTTTTAAATAAATATAAGGAAATACTTCTTCACACAGTACACAGTCAACCTGTGAAACTTGTTGCCAGGGGATTCTGTGAAAGCCAAAACTATAATGGGGTTCAAAAAAGAATTAGGTAAGTCCATGGAGCATAGGTCCATCAATGGCTATTTGCCAGTATGGTCAGGGATGCAACATCATGCTCTAGGTGTCCCTAGCCTCGTTTTTGCCAGAAGCTGGGAGTAGATGACAGGGGATGGATCACTCAATGATTATCTGTTCTGTTCATTCCCTCTGGGGCACCTGGCACTGGCCACTGTCAGAAGATAGTATACTCGACTAGATGGACCACTGGTCTGATGCAGTATGGCCATTCTTATATTCTTATATTCTAGTCTTAGCTCATTTCTTGTTTATAAGATAGTCACTAGCATGTCTCTGAACTTCCTTTTGAAGGCATTTTATAACCCATATCTCAGTTCAGCGAGGTATGTCATGTATTAAATGAATATATTTATTCTGTATGTTCCATATGAAACAAGTATCATGGCCCAGCTTTCAAACTTGGGCACATAGTTAGTGTTCTGCATTTGGACAGTCAAATCAGCACTAAGGTCCCCAAATACCCAGATGAGCTGCCCACCCAAATTAAAAAAATAAAGACTGCAATAACAATACAAAGACTGCAATAACAATAGAATAAACTAGTGGTAGCCATAGGCAGAATTTACTGTCCTTGGTCTAGTGAACCAATATTAACCCTTCGAATGTGCCAAATGGTTCTGTATATGTGTAAAGTGTCACTTTATGTACCTATCTATGGATGTAGGCTTCCTGTCAGATCACTCAATTACTTATAATTGTCCTGCCTTTAAAGGCATGCCCTGGGCTTACTAGGGGGTGTGGCACTCATGGGGTTTTATTTCAAGCCATATCCTACTGACTCCAAGTCAGTCAATGGCTTTTACTCATCAATATTTAATTACATGAGTGTATTTCTTCATTTCTGTAGCTCATTTCTCTATACAGCCAGACAGGTGCATTGTCTTTATGGTATTCACTGGCAACAATGAAGGTAATGCATGTCTAACTGTTAGCATCTAGGAAATAGTTTGGTAAACCACAAAAAATTCAGCACACATGACACGTGTTTGAAAAATGGGCATAGCAGACTCCTTGGTCTGAATACGAAAAGTAATGACAGGAGTCTTCCTGGGAATTCATTACCTTACAGGTATTCATCGGCTTAGAAGCAACGTTCACCAAGGCCGCAATATACAAGAGTAAATTGGTTTTATAGCATAGTGGTAGGAGAGACATCTGAAAGAGTCTGTTCCTTTTGATACATATTTTGTACTATTGGTGCCTT
Organism: Gopherus evgoodei; assembly: GCF_007399415.2. Lineage (NCBI taxonomy): Eukaryota > Metazoa > Chordata > Testudines > Testudinidae > Gopherus > Gopherus evgoodei. Next base: position 202,961,641 of record NC_044324.1, on the reverse strand, counting down.
TGCACAATTTTGGGCTATGGCTCAAGAACCGCATCCCGGTTTTAAAAATTGACGATGAGAAAAACGAATTTTAAAATATTAGGCTCTCCTTCTGCTATGAGCTACTTTTCCCAGTGAAAAGAATATATCACAGTATTTCAATTACTGTTTTAGGGCTGTGTGAGAGGAGTGTAGTATAGTGGTTAGGTTATGGGACTAGGAGCCAGGAATTTACCATGTTAATTCTGTCTCTGAAACTGAATCCATCTGTGGCCTTGGCTGGTCATTTAACTTATTTGTGTCTAAGTCACCATATGAGGGTCCTATCACAGCTGGCACATTGTGAGGATTATCTGGCCTATGTCCATGATGATGTACTTTGAAGAGACAAAGCAATATATATGTGTTAAGAAACATATTTTAAAAATTGATAAAAAACATGAGATATTGAGATAGGGGAAGAGAGAGAGGCCCAGTGATGATGTCACTGTCCTTCTTTTATACTTTCCTCTAGCTGCTAGAAAGATCCTCACTGTGTCGCATAAATTAGGCTACTTAAACCATATACATGCCCTTTGAGGATTCTCTGGGATGGCCTTCAGGGGTGACTCCAGGCCCCAGCACACCAAGCGTGTGCTTGGGGTGGCATGCTGCAGGGGGTGCTTTGCCGGTCGCCAGGAGGACAGCAGGCGGCTCCGGTGGACCTTTCGCAGTCATGCTTGCGGGAGGTCCACCAAAGCCATGGGACCAGCGAACTCTGCAGGCATGCCTGCGGCAGGTCCACTGGAGCCACCTGCCGCCCTCCCGACGACCGGCAGAGCGCCCCCCGCGTGCTTGGGGTGGCGAAATGTCTAGAGCTGCCCCTGATGCCCCTTAATGGGCCATCATCACATGTCTGGATCGTCCTGATGTAAATCTGTCCCACTAGGTGCTCCTTTGTTGCCACTAAAAGGCTGGCTGTGGGCACCTCCCAACCTTACAACATATTTCAGTAACACACACGTACCAATACTTCATAGCTTCAGATACAATGGTTAAACACACAATTCAACGGGGTAGTAATGTTCAACAGATCATGACTTCTCAAATGATACATCACAAGGCATACTTTGTATAAAACATATCATAATCTTAACACAGTGGTAAATATGGGGATTCCAGGATGCTATTTTAAGGTACAGAGTGTCACATAAACACTGTTCACTCATCAGAATCTACAGTAACAGAACATTAAAGTTATGGCAGCCAAACACCAGCCAGTTTTCGAGTCAGAGGCAAACTGAAACTACTGGAAAACACAGAGATCCCATGTGCTGGAAGAAGCAGCTTCTGTACTTAAAATTTTCTTGGGCTAGTTAGTCTATAGAACTTGCTTTGTTGTTGGTAGATATCAGGCAATAAAATGCAGAGTCAACTTATAAATGCAGAGTAAAATTCTGGCATCAGGATGGAAATTTTGCCAATAGCTTGAATGGGGACAGGATTTCACACACAGTAAATAGGTACCCCTATATTCAATGAAAGCCACCACAATTTTCTGATATGCTTTGGTAGGCTATAGGAGCAAGTGACTCATTGAGACATGGAGTCCTACATGGGCCACTAGTTTACTCCATCCAATGACAATAATAATTCGAGTTAGCATCTGATGGCTATTCTGTTGGTCTTATTCCACAGGGCCCCCCATCACAGTTATAGATGATCCGACGTTTTCAGCCCCAGAAGAATGGCCTGAGATTAAATGGATTTCTCTCTACTGCTCTTTCTTTTGGATATGCAAACACCGCTCACTTTCAGAAGTGGGCAGATCTGAAACACATCAGTACAGAAGCTTGTGGAGCCACAGCTCAACATGCTGTACCTTCTCGATACAAGCATAAACTACTCTATGTATGATTCACCACTAACACCCTATGGAGAACAACCATGTGACAAGGCAAGGAGCAAAGCCGACATTGACTACAATGAACAGGCTGACAGACTCACTTACAAACTAGTTACAGGAGCTCAATACAGTGACCATGATTATTAAAACAATATGTCATTGCCTACCTAGCAGAGAAAATTGCTAGGGATCCAATGTTCTGCTGCTGCTCAAAAATGTGTAGGAGAGAAGGACACGTAAGAATCCAGAATCCACATGAAATGTGGCTGTTGGATCACTTTCCCCCAATTCCCCCTCCCTCAATCAAGCCATGCACAAAGGCTGGGGATTACAATAACTCCTGAGCCATAGCCAAATGGGCTAATTGTTTTCCCTTCCAACCCCACCCCCACACCAAAGCATATGTGACACCCAGTCATGCTGCCTCAAGATGCTAGGTTGCCCTCTGGGAGTCCTCCAATGAGGGTCACTGAGTAAAGAGAGGAAGCCAATTTAGCCACATTTATACATGGGTTTAGGTCTACATGGAAGAGTGTCCTTTCTCCTCCCTCACTGACCACTCCCTCTGACCACCTACATTTTCTACACAGATCAACTGGCAGCTTCCTCCGGGAGGGCGGGGGCAAGCTGGGCAGGTGCCTTTGCTCTCTACTGGAGCCCTGTGGCTTTCCCACAGACTCTTCTCCTCTCCACACTGCAGCAGGGGAGGGGATACCCTAGTTAAAGAAGAATCTGTGAGAATCAGAAAGGAAGACTCAAAGCAGAGTATGGTGTTTGGGGAATATATTTTGATCCTGTGACAGGCAAAAATGTTCCCTTGAAAAGGACAATTAATTGGTGTGTGTTTCCAGTGCTGGTTATTTAGCATTGACATGTGGTTTTGAGGGACATGCTAAAGCAAAGCGGAAGTTGTACAGCTGGTGATGGAGTATGTGATATTAAGGCTGATTTGGTGAGAGAGGAAAACATCTGGGTTAAGAAACAGATGAGACTAAAGGATGCTGTGGGGGTTGTCAGGTGGTGGAAGGAGAATTGGAAGGATGTGTGGCTAGCAGGAAATAAAATAACCAGAAAAAGCTATGGTAGAATAACAACATCTAGGTTAGTTAGAAGGACATTTTGAGATTAGTCTGAATTCAGCTTTTTTCTGCCTAGTCGCTCATTATTGTGTATGGGACTGTTCAACTGCTTTAGCCTGTGCTGCATCCTCTGGTTGGTTCTTACCCCCTCCATCAATTATAATACTATATAAAACATGACCAAGAGTGGGACATAAGGCCTAATGCTAGAGGACAAAACATATTTTTGTATCTGAATGGGACCACTAGAGTACAACCTAGTCAAATAGCCACAATGTATAGTTAACACAGAGACAATGAGTGGAAGCAAACTTGGCAGATAGATATTGTGCAATATTTTGTGCCAAATGGAGGCTGCTGGAGAGAGAAGTACTCTGGGAGGAGGAAGCTCATAGTGTAAGTGGCAGTGGCTAGTAGGCATTATGCTTACGAAAGCCAAGAAGAGGCATAATGCTACTAGGCAGCCTGAGGGAGCACATTCCCTGCTGCTCTCTTCTGTACCTTTTGAATAGGTGTAGCATGCACTCCAGCCAGCCAGGTCACCCACACAGAGGATGGTGCCGTGGCCATGCCTTTCTCCTCTGGCCAGGGCTGAAAAGAATGGAGGAAAGAGAAGACAATTTTAATGGGCCCCAATCTCAGGGCCCTTGCAAAATGTCTATAACTGGGATGAAATGGGGGTGAAGTGGGTGGGGTCCCAGTGAACATGATGTACCAGGTGCCATATTTCTCTCAGCAGGCCTGCCCCTAGCCAGACTTGCCTCTCAGGGATTAGCACAGGTGAGCTGGCCCCTTAAGGGAAGTTTTGCTCAGTCTCACCTGTACCTGATGTACCTCCCAGTGCAGGTGACTAAGAACCAGGGCTGCTGGGAGCTGTAAGTGCACTATGTGTTCAGTATGTTGGAGAGCTGGCAGGAAAAGCAGTGGGAGAGTCTCTCCAGGCGCTGAGGTAGTGGTAGTGTCTTCATTCTGGGAAGAAGTGTGTTCCTATTGCTGTGAAGTTTTGTGCCCCTGCAATTAGAGAGTGTGCAGAGTGAAATGATGGCTGTCCCTTGTGTCGCAGCACTAGGATGGGTGGTTGAAGTGGACAGGGCACTTCTCCAATTCCCAAGTAGCTGGTAGCTATAACTGAACCCTTTATGGCTTTTTAGTCCCTCTTACCCCCGAGGTTAGAGGGGGCTGGGAGCAGAGCTGGTTGGAAATTTTCTGGCAAAACAGAGTTTCATTGGAAAATGCTGATTCATTGAACCTGGAATGATTCATTAAACTATCTCGGGTTCAATTAATTTTTTTTGATTCATAGGCAGGAGTTCAATGAAAACTTGTCTGGTTTCCGGTGGGCTGCTGGGGACCCTATGGCTCTAGAATAGTCCCACTATGGTGACTGCCATATGGCAGACCCATCGTGCCAGGGCTTCCAGACTCCCTGCCATAAAGCTAGGAGCTTGGGATACCCAGACAGAGCTGGAACTATCAGTCTAGGTTCCTGGCTCTGGAGCAGGGAGCCTGGAAACCAGGAGGGCTCTCAGGAGGTTCAATTCTAGCCACAGCTGAGCTCCTGACTTCACCTGGAGCTCTCAGTCCTCCAGACTCCATGCCATAGAGCTGGTAAGTCCTGGGATAGGCTCCTGGGGTCTGTGGCTTTCCATGCAGACTGCCCCGGACTGCGAACCCCAGGGCTTTCAGACTCCTGTGCCAGTTGGCTCCCCATGCTGCCTGAGTTCCAAGCAAAAATCAGGTCAATTCAGTGAGCAGCTGCTGCTCTGAAGGAGCTTATCTTGTTTCAGACAAAGGTGGGTGTCAATGTTTCCAAAACAATGTTTTTTTTGCTTTTTGGGACATTTTGAAAAAATTGGTTTTGTTGTGAATTGGAACTAACCCAAATTTCTAAATATTCTGTTTTTCCATGAACCAGAAGTCCTGAGTTTCAGCCACTTCTAACAGGGAATACTGCAGAAAAAGCTTGCTTAGGACAAGGGGAAGGAGTGAAGGGGATGCCTTATGTCTCTTGCTTGAAAACCTTCTGATATGAGGAGAGATATGGAGGGAGTCTACCCAGAGTCACATACATTCTGACCACTAGCTCTCCTGTGATGTACAACTTTCATTTAACTGGGAGCTTTTGAGTATAAATGAGAGAAATTATACTCAACAAATTGAATCGTTGTTCCCCTTTTCATAAAGCATGTTAAAACTTACAAATATGCTGGTGCCACTTTATGTCTCAAACTTTTTATACCTCCCTTTTGGTGATCACCAGTCATTACACTTCTTCCACCACACTATAACCTCTCATTATAGATAGATGTGTACCAAAAAAATCGTACACACAGTATTTTTCCTTTCTACTATACTCATCTTCACTTGGGAGCAAATCCTTCCCCTACTTCCATGGCTGTGGAAAGGTTCCTGACCACAGAACATATGTGGTCTTCTGTGCAAGGAAGAAGGGGATAGAAAGTCTTAGGGAAGTGGTAAAGGGGATCCACACTATGTGCAGGTTCTAGGGGTGAGCAAAGGCTGCAGATATTCCAATAATTCCCCATTCAGCAGAGATATATTAGAGTCATGGTGCCTGCTAGGTCTTAGGCTGGAGTATTCTCTGTGGTGTGGCCTCACCATCACTTTGCAAGCTTTGAGAGTGGATTCTTCCTCTCATCTGTTTTGGATGACATCAGCGGTCAGTTGAGATGTTTGGGCACCGTGCTGGGGATTATCTTGATCCTGTAGGGCACAGCTAGAGCAGAACCAAATATTTTCCACAGAATAGTTTATATACATTATTCTGCCGTTCTACAACTGAAATAATCATCAAATATGTATAGTCTACTGAGGATTTTTGCATCAGCTGGAGTGACCAGGGTTGATAGCATCTCACCAGGCATTGTCTAGTGAAGTTCCCAGATCTGACTCAATTCTGTGCATGCATGACTCTCTGGGGCAGCCCCACAGGCTATGCTAGGTAGGACCAGGGTGTGACCTGCTCTAAAAGAAAAATGACCGGGCTGCCTTTTCCCCTTTAGATCTGCTCAGGACTTTCCATCACAGAATCCAAACAAAGTCAAAGTCCTTAGATTGGGACAACTATAAATTGAGCCAGCTTTGGCAAACAGTTTCTGAGGTTCACAAACCATTTGGGTAAAGATCAAATGATTTTGAGGAAGGCTAGGTCATGTTTTAGGTTAATCTGGTTTTGTATAATTTTTGCCCCAAATGGCACAGGCTTCCATTTTGTTATCATGTGCAACAGTGAAGGACTGTGTGTGTCCTGCCTGCATTTTTTTCCACTTTTCCTGGATCTTTCCTTTAAATAACCATTCTTGGCACTTCTGTCATTCCAAGAGCTTAAAGCAGTTTGTAAAGGCAGGTCATTATCATCATCTCACTTTTTCAGAGGGCTAGCTCAGTGGTTTGAGCATTGGCCTGCTAAACCCAGGGCTATGAGCTCAATCCTTGAGAGAGCCACTTAGGGAGCTGGTGCAAAAACAGTGCTTGGTCCTGCTAGCAAAGGCAGGGGGCTGGCCTTAATAACTTTTCAGGGTCCCTTCCAGCTCTATGAGCTAGGTATATCTCTGTGTATTATTATATCATTATAGATGGGGAAACAAGGACACAGAGAAGTCAAGACCAGAATTCTAAAATCCATGTGCCTAAGTTTATCACCCCCTTATTAGACAAATAGGGATTTGGGTGCCTAACTTTAGACTCCCAACTTTGAAAATTTTGACTTGAGTGGCTTGGTTAGAGTCACCGAGGGTCTGCTCCAAAGGTCAGTGAAGTCAATGGAAAAAGTCCCATTGTCTTTAATGGGCTTCAGGTCAGACCCATGTTGAGTCAGCAGCAGAGACAGAAATAGAACCCAGTGCTGCATTCTAGCCACTAGAGAGCTATATCTTGCTTTTGCATAGAGCCATACAAATAAAAATTCAGGTATTTGTGTGACACTTTCTTCACAATGCATGTGTACAAATATTTGGGTGCAGCAATGGTTCAGAGGAGCCCGAAGAGACTACCTCAACTGTGATGCTTTCTGGAACCAATCCAGTACTTTCCCTTTGTGGATAAAGGAAGTACAGTCTGCAGTCAGAAGATCTCTCATATAGATTTAAACTCCCTGAAGAGTGGAGTTCAGGATAAAGAAGTACAAGGCAGCATGTGCCTTGAGTTTTGTAAGCAGAATAGACTAACTTGCACATTCCAGCTTTCCTATGGAGCAGGTGAGTAAAGAATAAGTGGCACTTTTAATATTGAATGTATCCCTATGTTTAAATACTCATATCTAATTCTATGTTATATTTCTATACATATATATGAAGTATTTAGAAATATAACATTTATAAACATTGCATTGCATATATATACAGATACTATTGATGATCTTTTTATTCACCTTGTGGCAGAACCATTTAAATGAAAATACTTTACCTTTTTTCCTTGCTACTATAAATTCTATGCTATGGGAAAATAGTGAAGTGTGATCGCAATACATCCATAGAGAAATGCCCTGTTGAGAAGAAGAGTATTATACAGGGAACAATTGACAGCCCTTCACATCAGTGGGTACTTTTCTCTGTACAGCTGCATCAGCACTAATGATAAATGAGTAATGTTTGATAGCTGGCTCTGTTGCCTGACAGCTACAGTTTTGGCCAGAGGGCCACGACAGACTTTAGACTTCTGTTCAAAATGAGTTAAACATATTAGGTATTATGAAGGCACAGAAGCCTCAAGAATGAGTGCTGAAATGAGTTATCAAGGTATGCTCCTGGGTACACAACTTGCAAAGCAGATGTCATTCTAATAATGTGTGATATAGAACATGTCTGGCCTAAACCCTGCTGGATGAAATATGAAGCCCCGTTGGTGATATTTAATACCATTTTATGAGGTGCCATCTTATAAAGACAATGCCCGCCTTATGTGGAATGCTTAAGGTATTTTGCCAAAGGCACTGGGAGGTATCTGAACTAAGTAGAATTTTTATTATTTTATAAGCCTTTACTTTGTAATATTTCTGTTTCTACATTATTGTGGTACTAGCTGCACTAACCCTTTGTCTAGTGAACTTCATGAGAGGTTTGCTGATAGACTGACTGGTATCCATTGCTCTCTTTGGATGTAAAGGCCAGTTCCTACCTAAATATATTCTTTAAAAAAATAAAAAAGAAGCTGACTGCTAGAGGAAACACAGCTTTTCAAAAGGCATTCCTGGAAAAGAGAACTGTAACATACAAGTATTTCAAGGTTTTGAAGGGAGCAAGGCCTAGAAATATCATATATTTGTCCATTGTAAATGCACTGTTCTTTTCTTTTTTTCATAGCTTCATAGATTCCAAGGCCAGAAAGGACCATAGTGATCATCTAGTCTGACATCCTATACAACACAGGCCATAGAGATTTCCCAGAATAATTCCTAGAGCATATGTCTTTTAGAAAAACATCCAATCTTGACTTCCTGTTATAATCTGTGACCTTTGGTTAAGATTTTGAATGTCTGTGCAGATATCGCAAGGACACAAATGTAATTGCTTAACACAAGGGAAGTGGTAAGAGCTGTCTCTCCCTCTTTTTCTTAATTTATATATTTTGGTTTAATTCTGTTGTCACACACAAAATTTCATTCTCGTTCAGTTTGGTGTATTTAAAAACGAATGCAGAGTGTAAGAGAATATTTCAACCCACTTATGGGGGTGTAAGGCCTGAGCTAACAGCTGCACCAACGTAAAGACCTCAGTGAGGGATATAGTGACCTGGATGCTAGTAGTGTAAATTGGCACAGTTCCACTGGATTCAGCTTACGCCATCTGAGGATCTGGCCCAATATAACTATAGAATTGTTTATTGTCTTTCTGTACAGGTTTTTCATTTTGCCACTCACAGACACACCTCGTCTGTCAGGGCGCCAAGTGCTACTGTAGATACCTAATTGTGGAATAGCTTCCTGATGTGCCAGCTCAGCAATACTTGGTCATTGGGGATTTAATCCTGTGAGGTGCATCTTGCATTTCTTGGGCTGTGTGGCTCTCCTCTAGGAAAGGTTCTACTCTGTTCAGTGAGGGTCAGATTTTATAAGGTGCTGAGCATCTTCAGTTTCCACTGAGGTTAATGGCAGGAGGAACTCAACACGTAGCAGGATCCTACTTCAGGAGATTCCCCTCTACGGAGTAAATAACGGCTCTAAAGAATTCTTCCTTTGCCTGAGCTCTTGGGGGCATCCTTTGTACAATTCCCAGCTCAAAAGGCAGCACTCAGATCCAACATCTGGCTCTTGCTCTTAACGCTAACGCTCTAGAGTGGTGAGCACCCCATTAACTTTTTTCAGTCTAAGTGATCTCTGAGCTGTAGTAGCTAAAGATTCTACTGATTCGAGGAGCCATTAAGCTAATTTGCTAGTAACTTTTTTGCCCTTGAAAAACTCACTATCCCCTCCAAAGGCGTCATCCTCTGAGTCCAAGGTTCACAGATACTCAGATTCATCTTCCTTTATATCATAAACATGCCACGCAGATATAATCCATTTGGAGTCTGGCAAGTGATAACTGTCACAGGCAGAATGGGTATTGAGAGGCCCACAGTTAGACATAACATCAGCATGGAAGGAGTCTATCCATCCTGCTGTGATGATCTGTCTATTTCTCTGCCTATGGTTTGTATCACATAAAATAAATGTTCACGCCAGAATAAAACTCGGACCGAATATTCAGTGTGTGCTGCCATAGTTTCAGCCTGTGCTTCCTACTTTTGTTTTTAAATGCACTTAAAAGCATAAAAATGATAAAGACACAGCTTTTGAAAGAAATTTCTGAAAGTCACTAACGTGGTTATGGCATGAAGTATCAGCTTATTTCAAATATGATTATAAAAGGGGATGTCATGTTGTAAACTGTTTAAGTCAATGTGTTCGTTAATCCAGAAGTGTATTTTGTGCAAAATAAACATTATATTTAGAATTTCTTACCTTTTCTGCCTTGGATTGTGGTTATCATACAATCAGTCTGAACACTGGGATACAAATGCAGGGCATACAGCAAGTCAGCCTTAATTTTATGAAGTGCCTTTCATCTTAAAGCAGTACTATGCTTTCAGAATAAGGTCCTGCAATAGTGCTTGTGATTATATTATGATATTCAGATAGGACTAGATGATGGCTGTTAGCCACAGCTCTGCATTACATGTAGCACAGCGCTGGTCCCAGGAGGGATTATAACTCAGAGGGGCACAATACTCGCCCCCACTCTGCTCCCAAGCTAGTGTCTGATGTGGATGCAGGTAATTTGAAACACCTATTGGAGAGTCCCAGCCCAAGTGGAGGTGGAAGAAGGAATCCATAATGGAAAGCAACTTGGTAGCAGCCCCTGTGCTTCCCTGAATGCAGAGGACAGAATTGCTGAGTGGCCTTTGTGCAAACCATGCAGAGGGAAAAGGGTCCTTACATCCTCTGTATTTTCACAGTGGCATAAGGGCCAGCCACATTCCAGCCAATACTGTAGTGTAACATGTCCATCTCCTATGACATGGCCTCCCCCACTCCCCTGCCCCAGAGAAAGCTCATAAACTAGTTTGCAAATCTGTTCTTTTAGCTGTACAGGTGGCTTGTGTTTATAGTGCTTTTTAACTCAAAGCTCATTTCCTTAAAATCTGTCCTTATGTTCACTAAATTCCACATACTCCCTGTTCCAGGCTTCATGATGATTTTATCTCCCCCACGCTTTCCCCCTTTTGCAGCAGTCAATGGGAAACACACAGAAACAGCAGATTAAACATGTAAATTTTATAAACTGAAATCAAAGGTCCTAAATCCTTAGCAAAGAAAAGCCAACATAAGTATGAACATTAAAAAACATACATAAATAGTACTTCAAGGCTGAACGTGTTAAATAATTCAACAGTTAAGTCGTAAGTGTTCTTAAACTTAAGTATAAAAATGCCCTTGACAATATTTCACAGCCATGCATTTCTTTAAAATATTTAGCATTCTCATTAAAGAAAATGACTTTATTTTATATATTAGTTACACTCCTGCTTGTAAATATGAAGAAATTTAGAAGCAAGGAACATTCTTATGTATATAAGCAAAAGACAATTTACATATAAAGTTGGACAACTATTCACTTTTTATTTATTTCTGGATCATCTGCATCCACACACAACCATCCAGCATTTAAACAAATTTGTTCTGTAATGTGTAATATTAATATTTCCTGCCCAAAGTGTCATTTGCTAATGCCATCATGAAGACGGGTTCATTCAAAGCTACATGGACGTTCTTGCCTTTGAAAGACTTAATGAACCTTACATTTTTTGAATACTGCACAATGTAATGCCTATTACATATTCATTGCCAGAATGGAAGATTTCCTTTAACTCTGAGCTTCCTGGTCTAGTTCACTGTAAAACATTGTCAAAAGTCACAAGAGACTTTCACTGAAAATTGTGACTCTTGATAGCAGGATGTAATAGGAAGGTTTAGAGTAGAAGAACCTGTGGTATATGGGCCCCATGGGAATAATTCTGACAGACAAATGGATGGATAATACAATTTTTGACATAATGGGATGAAAAAGTTTATGCCAGAAAGAACTAAATTAAAGTTATTACTTTAAAGAAATTCTAAAGTTTTCAAGACCATCAGTATTACTTGTATATGATTCATTCATACGCATCTGTGCATAACAGATTTTTAAACAGGGTTGTTGTCAATTGATTTATAAGCTTACTAACAAATCTGCAATAAAATTTTAGTTACCTCCTTGGAAATACTCGCAGGAACATCGTTTTGCACGGTGTTCTGGGTTTGTTTTAAAGCAAGCCCTGTCTACTCAGTTTTCTTCTCAACTCCCTTCTGTAAAGAAATATGGAGATAATTTTCAGAGTTTTGAGGAGAAGTTATAAAACTGTGTTATTTTGTGCTTTATATTTTGAATATGCTTTCCAAAGCATTCTCACAGGTTTGGAAACTAGCAGCAGATTTTGAGCAATCTTTGTCCTGATCCTGCAATGACCACTGAGTATATGCAGGTATCTGCCCATGTAGAACCCATGGCAAGATCTAGGCCTTAGTTAACTGCTTGGCTTTTTATACACACTATCCATCTTCCTATATATGTATGTGTTTAATGCGAGCAAAGGGTTAAATTGCCCATCAAGTACACTTTTATTTGTGAGTAGATGCCTGGATTTGACCACATGTCTCTAGAGATGGATAGTTCACTAATAACCACTATGGCCCAAAGCTCCCACTTCAACTATGTTGAATTTTAGCTGGCAGGAACTAAAATTAACCCAAATGCTAAAATGAAGAAATCAGTGTAATGGAGAAAGGCAAATAGAATATATATTTTGTCTAATAATGAAAAGACGAGAAATCGGTTGGCATAGAACTCCGAAGTAATGCTAAATTTGAGATTCAGAAACCAGTCTGCTCTGGTGCCATGCTACTGTCTGATCGGTGGCGAGATGTGTGACAGAGCACTGAGTAAAGGTGACTAATTATACTGCATTATTCACTCTTGCTCATTAGATTTAGTGCAAAGGTTTTACTTTTTTATATATATGCCTTAAAAGCACAGTGATGTATTGTAATATATAACTCGAATGTTTCTTTTGTCTTACTAGTGGGTCAGTTCAGATGGAATTCTCATTGCAGGTTACATCTGTGAAAAATTACATTTTCATGGGTTCCCAACTTCCCATCTTCCCGAATTACAGCTTTCACCTCGCAGCCTCTCCAAAGCCCCAGAGAGGCAATTCTCACAGGCAGAAACACATGACAATATCCTGGCTCAGATACAGCTCTTATGCACCACTCTGGTGGCACAAAGGGACAGTAGAGCCACATTAATAGTCGGATGGGGTTTCCTGTAGCACAGGGGATTTCCAGTCTAGCCCCTCCTCAATGCAGGGGTCATATCAGGGACATAGCTAAGAAGAAGGAGGGGGGCTGCCAGGTGGCAGTGTCAGCTGCCTCACCATACCATCCACCCCATGTATGTCCCACTAGTTCTGTCAGTATGTGTGCGTGCATGTGTATATGTAGGTTCATCCACTTTCTGTGCACCTCTCTAAAGTGATTTACATATGGAGGGAGCAGTTCCTCAACTCTCCTAAGGAGGGGGACAGTGATTGGCCTTGGCATTGGGCACTCACATAGAAATACTCCTTGCGCCTTTTCCTCCTTCCTCACATACACTCCCACTAGTTTCAAGGACAACTTGGCAGCAAGTGATCCTTGATCCTCACCAATGAGGGAAATACCTTGGTCCCATCCCCCACATGGTGGTGTTACTCACCACTCAGTCTCATAGAGCCATATAGTCCTTTGCTGAGTGTCAGTGAAATGATTTCAACTGTTTAATAAACCTTGGCTGGCATGTATGATGCATTATTGCTTTGACATTCTACCTGCCCTACAATCCTTGTATTGCATTTGGATCAGTAAATGAGCTATTAGGCAAAGATTAACAGAAAGGTAGAAGGTTGGTTTTATTGATATTATTTATATATGAGAAACACCTGACTTTTAAAATATCTCTTTTATGCACAAGACACAGAGCAGCAGACACTGAATCTAAAAGGAGGAGAGGAACAGGTTAAGTGCATCTACACTGGGTGTGAATTAAATCAAACATGGGTATAGTAAAATACCCTTTTCCACTATGAAAATTGCCATGCTGTTCTAACTGTGAGTATCACAAAAGCCACTGCTTCTATGCAATACCCTAGAGCTTCACAAAAGGATTGACTGGAGAAGCATACATCTACCAATGAGTGGCACTGAGTATCTACTCCATTTCTCACACAGGTTGGCATGACTCTCAGTGGTACATCTGGTGGAATTGGATGGCATTTAGCAGGAAATAATCCAAATGTGGCGTGCCAAAACCCTAACATAAAAAGTACTTGTGCCTCATGTCAATCATTCACCCTCTGACAGTTCAAAAAACATCCTTTTTGTGATGGTTTTCAGCAATACTGACACCCAGAATGCAGGAAACAATGCCAGAGATGGAAATGACAAAGCTTCTGTGAAACATCAAAAGGGAGGTACACAACCTGGCATGAATTTTGCTAAGTGTTGCTTAGCAATACACTGCATGTAGGCCACCGGAATGTCAGGATTAGCCTCAAAGGGAGTGATAGTCCCACCTTTGCTGAAAATACATCATTCCAAAAAAGAAAAAAAAATAGAGAACTGCAGTATTGGTGGGAGAGTGTGATGCCCAAGTCTCAATGTACACCTCTAGGCTTCCAAAGATAACGTACCTCCCCAGTCATCAGCCGCTCTCTCACACACAAAGAGGAGATCTGCAATTGGAAGAGACTGTTTTCATGTTCATCTCCCTAGTGCATAACAGGACACATACAGTCTCTCAGACCAAAGATCTACTTACATAAATTCTTTGAAAGTAGTTCAAGGCAGACATCACTTGGAGGGTGTTAGAAAGGTTTCATCCACTGAGTTCCTTTATCATTCTTTTCTCCATAATGATCAGAAAGGACCAAACTCTACTATCAGCTGCAGGTTTCTCCTGCTGATGTCAACAGGAGCCATGCACATGCAGAATTTTTATTGACAGTTGAGGTTTAGATGAGGATGCGGATGCAAAGAAAGTATAAGTGAAAAGAAGTTTGTAGAATCAAGATGCATTTGCCAATGTCATCTCTCATGAAGTGTGAAATAAGGACAATCTTTTAATAGCATAGTTGTTGTAGGCAGAATACTTCTACATAAGTAGCTGTTTTTTGTATGTTTGTTAGTTTTGTAAATTGCAGCTGCCTATAGGAATGAGTAAGTTCTCAAATGATGCATGAGAAATCCAGACAAGCACCTGGTGCATTATGTTTCTAGCAAACCAAATCCTAGAACTAAACCTGAAGAGTAATAACAATAATAAAAAATAAACAATACCTAGCTCTTCACCCACACATCTGAATGTACTTTGCAAAGTAAGTATCATTATCACTATTTCCCCACAGATGTGGACATGAGGCACAGAGAGGGGAAGTGACTTGACCAAGGTCACCCAGTAGGCCAGTAGCAGAGGTGGGAATAGCCCTCAGGCTTCCTGCCTCTCAGCCCCTGCTGATCCAAACCTGGCAGTTGTTCACAAGATCCAGGCGAATCATTGATTTTATCAGGCCTTCATTTGTACAAGTGTATTAAAGAGAGATGGGACCAACACATGCATATTAAAATCTGAATAGGGGCTATCGCCAACATTGCAGGGTTTGGATCCAGAAATCTAGGTGAGGCCAAGAGTATGTGAGCTGCACATCTGTTTATTCATACTGCAGCTATACATACAGGGATAATAATGATTTGGACTAGGAGTGAGGGGGGAATATGGACCTTCCTTTACACTGACCCATGCAGATGGGTGGGGTGGAAGAGCGAGGCACTAGACAGTGCCAGCACATCTGAACTGCTGCAGTGGCTTTGCTCGTAAATTGCTGCTTGCTTAGAGCAAGGGAGAATCAGAGAGGGAGCTGTGCCTCAGCGGGATGTGTCTGAGGGTAACTCTAGGGCAGAACAGCTAACCTACCACTCCTTCTTTAATCAAGGCTGTGCCTAAAAGGACAATCTAATGAATAGATACTACGGTAGCAGGTATCCTAGCAATACCATAGATTGGATACTGTAGTCAGATAGACAGACAGATGGCTATGCACAGAAATCCTGAGGTGTATAGATTCTTATATACCCTTTTGACAGTTTTGCAGGGAGAAGTGCTAGCTAACTCCATCAGTGCTTTTGAGCCTAGACTTGTTAATTGGCATTACTTCTAATTCCCAGCTATATTTTAAGGCATGAACCTAAGGAATTCTAAAGTCGTTATGTGGGTGAGGGACTGATAAAAATAAATCCTTCAGGTTTGAAAGTGGCAGAGAGGGACTAAAAGGTGTTAAGAAATTCATGAGTTTTCAGCCAATTGCTTCAAAAAAGCACCAGAGTGGACTGAGAAAGGTCACTGAGAACACTCTGGGTGCCTCCTTTTATCAGCTTTATGCATCTCATAAAATAAATGTAAAGCAGTTTAATTGAACACTCTAATTAGTAATGGGATTTTCATTTTGTCTTTTTAACTGTACGTGAAACAAAGAAAAAGATAAAGAGCCAAATGCAGAACTGGCACAAGTGAGCAAAGCAGCACTCAAGTTAGTGACGCTGCCACACTGGATTTAGTCCTTAGATATAAATGCTGACAGTCAGGGTCATATTCATCCCTGAGGTAACACAACTGAAGTAAAGACAGTTTTACCACAGATGAATCTAGTCCTCCAATATTAACTACTCACTGCAGAGATCATCCTTAGATCTCTATCTGCATGGCCTGAGAAATACAACTTTAAAAATTCTTCTCATTAATCAAACACTTGGAAAAAAACAGTGAAAAATCTGAAGTAGATCTGAACAAAACTCTTCTGTGCTTTCACTTCACATTGATTCATGCAAACATTTTCTTCAGTTTCAGCCCAGTGGGTTCACACACCCTGAATTTCACTTCAAGTTTTTGTGTTCAGATGAACTCCACATCTCAAAGCAAACTGCAGTCACAGGGACACATCTTCAGCTGATGCAAATCAGCATAGTTCCACTGACTGTGTTTATGGCTACACTGATTAGTACCTAACATCTGAGTTTCACCTTGTATTACATCATAGAATCATAAACTGGAAGGGACCTTGAGAGATCATCTAGTCCAATCCCCTGCATTCAAGGCAGGACTAAGTATTATTTAGATCAGGGTGGGCAAACTTTTTGGCCTGAGGGCCACATTGGGATTGCAAAATTGTATGGGGGTCTGGGTAGGGAAGTCTGTGCCTTCCCAGACAGCCTGGTCCCCACCCCTTATCCATCCCCTCCCACTTCCCGCCCCTTGACTGCCCCCCTCAGAACCTCCAACCCATCCAACCCTCCATGCTCTTTGTCCCCTAACTGCTCCCTCCCGGGACCCCCCACCCCATACCACCTCTGGGACCCCACTCCCTATCCAACCCCCCTGCTCCCAGTCCCCTGACTGCTCTGACCCCTATTCATACCCCGACCCCTTGGCATGCCCCCCAAGACCCCATGCCTATCCAACCCCCCTGTTCTCCCTGTTCCCTGACCTCTATCCACAGCCCTGCTCCATGACAGCCCCCCCCCCCCGGACTCCCATGCTTATCCAACCCCCACAGCCCCCATCCGCCCCGCAGAACCTCTGCCCATCCAACAGCCCCCTGCTCCCTGTCCCCTGATGGCCCCCTGGGACTCCCTGCCCCTTATCCAACCCCCCAGTCCCATCCCCTTTATCATGCCACTCAGAGCAGCATGTCTGGCAGCCGCACTGCCTGGCCAGAGCCAGACAAGCTGCTGTGTTGCTTGGCAGGAGTGCGTAACCCCGCCGCGCAGAGTGCTGCCCGTGTGGCGGCGTTGCTGCGGGGGTGGGGGACACCTCAAACTATAGATTTCCTGAAACCTGACCAAGAGCTGTTAAAAAACAGTTTGCTTTTAAAACCAACTTTCATTTATCGGGGCACAATTATGATCTTTGTTATGCACCTATGCAGGAGAATAAGGGGGCAGAATGTGCTAAGATACCCACACTGTGGGTTGCAGAATTCAGCGGAGAACCACTGATACTCCCTCTCAAAATAGGTAGGTGGGGAAAGAGAGTTCATGGGTAGGGAGGGGGTGGAGTCTTCATTCTGAGCTCCACTCCAACTAGGGCAGCTAAGCTGGTACAAATAGTGAAGGTACTGAGCTGACACATTTTTTTTCCTCCCTAAAGCAGAGAGGGAATTGTGATTGTCTTTTGAGTCACAATATGATCCTTGGTCTGCTCTTGGGACAATGCAATTATGTACTGCCCCTTGAGGTAAAACCTCCATCTAGTTCCCAGTGATTACAACAAACTACAGTTATATAAAAGTTCCTATGAAGATGAAAAAAAATCAGATATAACAGCTCTGGAAAATATAACCTCTCTACACACAGCCCCATCAAAACACCTAGTACATTTTGTCAACACAACATAAACAGATATTCAAAATGTTTCTCATTTGTCCTCATGGGTGTGTGTGGGGGAATCTCTTCCCTCCCCTTTGTTCCTTTTTTTGGAACAAAGAAAGTTCTTCCAGTTTCAAATTGTTTTGCTGTTTGTTAACTACTGTGCCTCATTTTGTAAGGAAGTTGCATGAATGGACATAGGACTTGTAGTTCTGCAAGTTTCACCCTGAAAAATGCATACTGAGTCCCACAGATCAATGCTGATGAAGGAAACTGAAGTTAGCTATAGATGAACATTGTCCACTGTGGTTCAGGGTATTGTGCTGCAGTTGTAGTTTTTCATTTGTTGGTTACCAGTTCAAATCTAGCTCACGATTACAAAGACCAGAGTTTGTTATTATCTGAAAACTATTTAATGGCCTATTTCCAGTGAGAGTAGTGATGACCTCAATCCCTTCCTAAGGGACAAGTGTCCACATCATAAAAAAACACCTTTTCAAGTGTACTTTTTTGTCAGTCTAAACATGGAGACAAAGGCCTGAAAAGGCATATAGAGTGAACCATCCCCTCCCCTGGAGAGCTGATCCTTTTAGGTCACAATTGAGTCAGTGTAGGAAAACTTACACCATGGCCAGTGTTATAACTGGTCTGTAGATTAATAGAGGATTTCAGTCTCCAGAGCTCTCACTCTAGCTCTTTCATGAATACTAAATTCCCTCATTTTATGATTGCTATTTTAAACTTCTCCCACTACTGGAAAACACAACTTTTCTCATGTCTCTGCAAACCTACATGCAAGTCATTATTTGAAATAAAATGATGAACTACCTACTGAGGTTCAGATCCCCAACTGGTGTAAATTGTGGTTGCTTTACTGAGATTAGTGGAGCTATGCTGATTTACACCAGCTAAGAATATGGTCCTAAATTGTAAGAACATTTGAATACATATTGGATCTTGAACCCACACTCAAGCTGCATCTTAGCCTGACACCTAACAGCCAAGAGGGTTGAGCGTACTCAAATGTATTGAGTGTTACTTCAGGTTCTGCATATTCTCCAACTTTCAAGCAGGTTTATCTGCTTCAGAGGCTTGTAGACCCTGAAATTTGTCTAATCTGACAGCATTTGAAATTAATTGTAAGGGTTTTTCTCTACCCACCCAGAGACATATATACAGAGGAGCGAATTTGGTAATTACCCTGAGTCCTTGTGCATTTCTGAATTATTCCAGAGCCAAAATAGACCAGGACTAGGAATATTTATCAAGAGAAGGAACAAACATTTGCATTCACTCCATCTGCAACAGGAATCAGATTTTTCTTCCCCTAGAAGGGCAGAGCCAGAGAGTGAGAGTTGGGAGAAAGATTTGGGAAGGGGAATCATGGTCTTGTGGCTCAGATGTGATGGAAATCATTACAGGTGGTGAAGTGAATGGAATGATGTTGTCAATGGCACAGTGAAACTGTTCTGATCATTTCACCCAAGCTAGCTGATTCATTTAATTAACTTTGAAAGAAACTGCTACAGTGTTTTATCACTCAGACCCATAGTGCCAGACATCCTGCAGTAAATCAGCGATGTTTATTCTGATCTTCATTTTTCTGTTCTGCGTGTTTAAAAATTGGTATTGAAATATTGGAAGAAGGCATCTCCTAAAGTAGAATGGAAGAGATAAAAGAAAAACAACTATTTTTTGAGAAGGTGGGGAAGGGTCATCTATAAAATACAGTTATAGGTATAGAATGTCATCTACTCTTTTTTGTTCTGAAGGATAAAGGATGAGATGGATGGGGGAGGGGAAATTCAATTGAAAACCAGTTTTTTTGCAGACTATAGGTAGGTAGAAAAGTGAAAAGCAGCTTTGGCACCTGTTAGTGGCCATTAAAAACTACCATGGACTGCTAATCTCTGATCATAAAAAGGCCATCTGCTAATGCTCAAAGGTCATTAAGATACCAGCCGTGTTTACGCTGTGCTTATTGGCTGAGCCAATCGTTTCTGAGAAAAGAGGGCTTAAATGGTGATTATGTTGGCGCCTGCTAACACATCTATATCATTAAGGATCTGTCAGCATTTTCATTAGAAACCCCTACTTTCAGGCCTTTATGACTCAGCCATTTAAAAAAACCCAACAACCTCCCAACCTCTTGTGGGTTGTAATATGTCTTGTCAAATTTAAGGAGGATAGTGAATTCTTTTTTGAATTTTTTTGAAAAAAGTCTGGGCTCTTTTTAAATTCAGGGAATCCAGAAATTCAGAAAGATTTGTTTTGGATGCTTTGGTTAGTGCTTCTTTAACTCAGCCATAATTATGCTTTCGAATGTAATGGTTTGTGGTTATCAATTTGTCATGGAGACTATTTGTTATGGCAGTGTTGTTTTTTTTTTTTAATAAAAGAGATCAAAGATACATCTCTGACTGTCTATGTCAATGGAAGCAACACAGATGCATCTGAGGGTAAAATGTTTCCCTCCCTAGAATAGTCTCAAGCATCAATAATGCACACAAGTAGCTACTCTTTTTCAGTCATACAGTGTTCTTACAGTGTGCATGTCTGCTGTCTGTTGCCCCCTTCGGTAATGACACCAGGCATGACATTTGAGTTGTCTATTTCCCCCCCATAACCACCTGGTAGAATCCCCTCCCACTTCTGATCCACCAAACCATTGCCCTCTTGTTCAAATATTTCCTTACGACTTACTTCATCTGCCATGCCCATGAGCTCTGAACCAACAATAATAATATTTATAGTAAAATAATTAGCTGAACCATCAAGATTTGCATATGCCTAAACAGAGTAAGCATGTGATTGCTTTACTTTTAAGGGTATGGACCAGGGGTAGGCAACCTATGGCATGGGTGCCGAAGGCAGCACACAAGCTGATTTTCAGTAGCACTCACACTGCCCGGGTCCTGACCACCAGTCAAGGGGGCTCTGCATTTTAATTTAATTTTAAATGAAGCTTCTTAAACATTTTAAAAACCTTATTTACTTTACATACAACAATAGTTTAGTTATATATTATAGACATAGAAAGAACCCTTCTAAAAACGTTAAAATGTATTACTGGTATGCGGAATCTTAAATCAGAGTGAACAAATGAAAACTTGGCACACCATTTCTGAAAAGTTGCCGATCCCTGGCATGGACTATTCTGTTCTATTTGTTCTGTAAAATGCCTAGCACTTTATGAGGTGCTGACAATTAATAATAAAAAAACCTAAGATGCTGTTTCTGCAAATGTCTTCATGCCGTCAGATCCAAATGTCGTTTGTCATCATCGGGGTCTGTGCCGATGTAGGGTTCTGCCACATGGTGCCAGGATCAGGGCCTAATACAATAAATCTTTGGGGGTTGAATCTGTCCCAGTGTTTGTTCAATTTGTATATTGACATATTACAGCTTTGGACCAAAGTAAATTTGGTCCGCCCCAATGGAAACAGTTTTCCATACAGTTCTTTTTATTTTTCATTGTGCTCTTCCTTCAGTGCAAAACTCCCTCAAAATAACTATGGACAAACCCACAAACAGACCTCTACATTAAAGAAATGTTTGGCTTCTGACATAATAACACAAAAGCAACGTATGTAACTATAAAAGACCATACTTAACTCACCCATTGTGCCTGCATAATGTTGGTGTCTCCAAACAGTGGGGGATTTTATGTGCCATATGTTTCACAATACCTGGGCACAATGGGTGGGTTAAGGAGAGAACTGGAGACTGAACTCCAAATTGCCTTGATTTTGCAGGTTTGAGTCAAAGCCTTAAGGTTACATTAATGTAATTTTTGTGGTTAAATGGAACTGTCAGAAACTTAGACACTTCTTTTTTTTCTTCTGAGATAAAATGAGATATTGCTGTTCAAGTTTTTACCCTTCATTTCTGATAATGATAGCATCTCTCATAAAAGCTTGACTTTTATCTTCTCCAATTAACTGGCTAGCTGCACCCTCATGTTGAAAAGTTCTGAGTAGATTTCAGCCTCTTCCTGAGCAAAGTCGAAGTGCCCTTGCTAGACCTCTAAATGAGAAGTCTGTCCACAGCACCCATCCTGAAATCTCTGCTTGTCTGAGCATCTGTTCAATCTTTTGCTTTCAGCAGAAGAGTAAAGAAGAAACCCAGTTTATTGATTAACAGAAGCTCATTCAAAACCTGAGAAGCTTACAGCTTGGTCTTCTCTGTCTTTTGTTGTGACTGGAGCTTCTCTCACACCTTGTTTAATTTTTTTTATGGTCATAAATGCAGTTTGACTGTGGTACGTTTTCACTGGCATGCATGGTTTGAGTGAGTTCATCTGATTGTTATGATTTCTATTGTTGCACCTAGAGACCCCGGCCAAGATGGGGGCTCCATTGTGCTAGACACTGTACATACAGTAAAAGACAGCTCCTGTCCTCAAGAGCTGACAATCTAAACAAACAAGTTAAAGAGAAAATAAGTATTATGATTCCCAGTTTACAGATGGGAAACTGAGGCCAAGAGAGATTAAGTGACCTGCCATGGACAGAGTGTGTGGTAGAGCAGAACCGAGATTTTCTGAGTTCTAGTCTATTGCCATAATCACAAGACCATCTTTCCTCTCCATGTTCCAGTTGGTTTCCAACATAACAAATAAATCAAATGCTTCTTCTGTCTTTCAGGGACAACGTAAATTTCATTTACTCATCCTCTGATTTCTGATATGCAGAATAATGACTCAGTAGGTAAGGAAGAAAATCTCTCATTCCAAAGCCCAGTTCCCTTCAATGCTCTGTAGTTTTCTTGCAGCTAAATTCCATATTTAGTTAGTATATTGTCCCTTTGGTCATCCTGTACCTTAAAAATGGTTCCAAAGAATTATAATGAACTGACAAAAATCTCCAAAGTACTCTTTAGTTCAGCAATGTTAGTTTTTCCAGAACCATCTTCCCACCAGCCAATCTTTCTTCTAAATACAACAACCCGACAGGTAGTTAAAATGGTCTCCGCTAATTGTAAACAGGACTGCTGGCTTGTTCTGTGCCTATTGTTCCAGGGGTATACCAGGGCCAAAAAACTTCAGGAGGTCTATAGGCAAAGTTGTTAGTGTATCCAGTGAGAACTCAAAACAAGAACTGCAGGCCTGGGTGTTTTTTATTAGAAACTGCTACAAAAGCAGGGCCTGGGTGTCTGTTATGATGTGGCGCAGTGCTCTTTAAAACCCTTATTCCAATGCTTCCTCTGTAACTATTTTTGATCTTACTAAACAGGAGAGAAAGTTTCAGCTTCAGTGTCACTCACTTGATCCTCGCTGTAAATTTCTTTGTTTTTTAAATCTATGTTTGTACATGGCAGCTGTATTGCAGATCTTAGAGAAATGTAAATTGCACAGAAATCTGCTGTTACAACCATGCGCTGTTAGGAAGGACTGTGAGACCAGTCCCTGGATTCCAGCTGGGTCAGACGAGAGTGAGCTGTTCCTCATTTGGATTTTCAGGCTGTTCAATCTTCAGTTCAATCTTGTAAAAGCAGAATTTGTGGCATTTGTGTAATAGAAATACAGACAGAAGTCAGAAGTAAGCACCCAGACAGGTGATGTCTGATAACTTCAGATCTGTGTGACTAGCTGTGCAGCACAAGGTCAGTGGTCCTCCAGCAGCAAACAGGAAAAGCGACAGGCAGAACTGGGGCTGGTGTTACAGGTCTGCATTTTTTTCTCCGGAGAAATGCAGCTCCCGTTATATAAGTGTCTGGGGCTAAAATCTCATTTAAAACCTTTTCACACTTTTTAGTTTGTAAAATCTGTGCTCGCTTTCTCTTTAAATAAAGTTCTCTTGGGCCTAGTCCTCAGTCTTATCTAGATTAGGGAAATTTGCAACAGTGTAACTGCAGCTTACCCCTACATCAGTGCATATATCCCTACCCTAGACAAGTCCTTTGTCCTGGTCTTTGTCTTGAATCTTGTGAATACCTCCCATTATGAGTCATTCATTTATTAGATCACACGTTTTAAATGCCTGGATTTCCAGATATTGAATTTCAATATATGAAATTATAGACGCTAATCCAGATCCTATGGGAACCAAACTGGTTTTACACAAATAAGTACCATACCAGATCATCCTGAGGTATGTTATTTAGGAAATCAGTTAGGCTACTACATTGGAAAAGGGAATGTGTGTGATGTTTTATGCGTAGACTTAAGTAAAACTTTCAGTCTTATTATTATGGTTTTTTTTTTATTTTGGACAATGTGCCGGGTGCTGTGCAAACCATGCAAACACAGTACAAGAACATGTATTCCCTACACCAACACAGATATGGTACGATAGTTGAAGCTGTGAAAGTGGTTATGATCATAAAGAGATTTAAAGAGAAAAGAGATGGGGAATAAAAATGAAGCCCTGAAGGATATGGTCAGATATTGAGGTAAGAAATGCAAAACAGACTTTAAAAGAGTGATCCCAGAGATAGGAGAGGTACCATGCCAACACAGAAGAGGCCCAAGAAGAATGAGTTGAGGAGGAACTGAGAGTGTTGAAAGCAACATATAAATCAAGGAGAATGACAACAGAGAAGATGCTTCTATACTTATACAAGAATATTTCATTAAACACCTTGATTAGAATGACTTTAACGCAGTGGAAGCCATAATAGAGAGGCTCCAAGAAAGTTTTAGAGGATTTGAAGTCAAGACAATGGGAGAATACAGCACACTCAAGGAATCTGGTGATAAATGGAAGAAAAAAGATGGTGTAGGATGTTGGAGAAGCAAGAGGGATGGAGGAAGGTTTTATATAATAAGTGAAACAAGGGCACAGAGACAGTAAGATATGAAAATTAGAGAAGGCACAACAGATTCTGAAGCTGCAGTATGGAACAGGCATACTGCATACATTGGGTGGCCAGTTGGTTGCAGAGGACAGAACTAAGTGGTGAGAAGCATCAGAGGGGCAGCCATGTTATTCTGTATTCACAAAAACAATGAGGAGTCTGGTGGCACTTTAAAGACTAACAGTATATTTGGGCATAAGCTTTCATGAGTAAAAAACCACTTCTTCAGATTCATGGAGTGAAAATTACAGATACAGGCATAAATATATATTGGCACATGAAGAGAAGGGTTACCTTACAAGTAGAGAACCAATATTGAAGGCCAATTCGCCCAGGATGGATGTTGTCCACTCCCAATAACTGATGAGGCGGTGTCAATACCAAGAGAGGGAAAATTGCTTTTGTAGTGAGCCAGCCACTCCCAGTCCCTATTCAAGCCCAAACTGATGCTGTTAAGCTTGTAAATGTATTGTAGCTCAGCAGTTTCTCTTTGAAGTCTGTTTTTGAAGTTTTTTTGTTGATGTATGGATACTTTTAAATCTGTTATTGAGGGAGATTGACGTATTCTCCTGCTGGCTTTTGTATGTTACCATTCCTGATGTCTGATTTGTGTCCATTTGTGTCCTTTTACTTAGAGACCGTCTGGTTTGGCCAAAGTACATGGCAGAGGGGCATTGCTGGCACACGATGGCATATATCACATTAGTAGATGTGCAAGTGAATGAGCCTTTGATGGTGTGACTGGTATGGTTGGGTCCTATGATGGTGTTACTAGAGTAGATATGGGGACAGAGAAGGCAACAGGGTTTGTTATAGGGATTGGTTCCTGGGTTAGTGTTTCTGTGGTGTGGCGTGTAGTTGCTGGTGAGTATTTGCTTCAGGTTGGGGGGCTGTCTGTAAGCGAGGATTGGCCTGCCTCCCAAGGCTTGTGAGAGTGAGGGATTGTTTTCCAGGATAGGTTCTAGATCACCGATGATGTGCTGGAGAGGTTTTAGCTGGGGGCTGTACATGATGGCCAGTAGTGTTCTGTTATTTTCCTTGTTGGGCCTGTCCTGTAGTAGGTGATTTCTGGGTAACCATCTCACTCTGTCAACCTGTTTCCTTATTTCCCCAGGTGGGTATTGTAGTTTTAAGAATGCTCAATAGAGATCTTGTAGATATTTGTCTCTGTCTGAGGGATTGGAGCAAATGTGGTTGTATCTTAAGGCTTGGCTGTAGACAATGGATCATGTGATGTGTCCTGGATGGAAGCTGGAGGCATGTAAGTAAGTATAGAGGTCAGTAGGTTTCTGGTACAGGGTGGTGTTTATGTGACCATCACTTATTTGCACTGTAGTGTCCAGGAAGTGGATCTCTTGTGTGGACTGGTCCAGGCTGAGGTTGATGGTGGGGTGGAAATTGTTGAAATCCAGGTGGAATTCTTTATGGGCCTCTTTCCCATGGATCCATGAAAATGTCATCAATGTAGCATAAGTGGAGGAGGGACACTAGGGGATGAGAGCTGAGGAAGTGTTATTCTAAGTCAGCCATAAAAATGTTGGCATACTTTGGGACCATGCAGGTACCCATAGCAGTGCAGCTGACTTGAAGGTATAGGTTGTTCCCAAATCTGAAATGGTTGTGAGTGAGGACAGAGTCACAAATCTCAGCCATCAGGGATACTGTTCCTGACAGCTTGTAGTCCATCCTCATGTGGAATATTGGTGTAAAGAGCTTCTACATCCATGGTGGCCAGGATGGTGTTTTCAGGAAGATCACCAGTGCACTGTAGTTTCCTCAGGAAGTCAGTGATGTCTCAAAGATAGCTAGGAGTGCTATTAGTGTAGGGTCTGAGGAGAGAGTCCAAATACCCAGATAATTCTGCTGTAAGAGTGCCAATGCCTAAGATGATGGGGCATCCAGGATTTCCAGATTTATGGATCTTGGGTAGCAGATAGAATACCCCTGATTGGGATTCTAAGGGTGTGTCTGTGTAGATTTGTTCCCGTGCTGTAGCAGGGAGTTTCTTGAGCAGATGGTGTAGTTTTTTTTGGTACTCCTCAGTGGGATCAGAGGATAGTGGCCTGTAGAATGTGGTGTTAGAGAGTTGCCTGGCAGCCTCCTGTTCATAATCCAGCCTGTTCATTATGACACAGCACCTCCTTTGTCAGCCCCTTTGATTATAATGTCAGAGTTGTTTCTGAGGCTGTGGATGGTGTTGCGTTCTGTACAGCTGAGGTTATGGGGCAAGTGATGTGGTTTGTTCACAATTTCAGCCTGTGCACATCTGTGGAAGCACTCTATCTTGAAGTCCAGTCTGTCACTTCGACTGTCAGGAGGAGTCCACGCGGAATTCTTCTTCTTGTAGTTTTGGTAGGAGGGTTCCTATGGGTCATTGCATTGTTCAGTGGTGTGTTGAAAATATTCCTTGAGTCGGAGATGGTGAAAGTAGGCTTCCAGATCACTACAGAACTATATCATATTTGTGGGGATGGTGCAGCAGAAAGAGAGTCCCCAAAATAGGAAGGACTCTTCAGCTAGGCTAAGTGTGTGGTTGGATAGATTAACAATATTGTTGGGTGAGTTAAGGGTACCACTGTTGTAGCCCCCTCTGGCATGTAGGAGTTTAGATAGTTTACTGTCCTTTTTCCTCTGTAGAGGAGTAAAATGTGCATTACAAATGGCTTGTTTTGCTTTTGTAAAGTCCAGTCACATGGAAGTTTGTGTGGAAGATTGGTTTTGTATCAGAGTCTCCAGTTTTGAGAGCTCATTCTTGATCTTCTCCTGTTTGCTGTACAGGATGCAGATCAGGTGGTTCCTCAGTTTCTTTGAGAGTGTGTGGCACAATCTCTCACCATAGTCAATGTAGTATGTTGATTGCAATGGATTTTTTACCTTCAATCTACATCTGTTTGCACTTGGAGAGGAAGATGATGTATGTCTGTATCTGTGCGAGTTTTTTCATGAAGTTGATGGATT
Source organism: Gopherus evgoodei (assembly GCF_007399415.2). Classification (NCBI taxonomy): domain Eukaryota; kingdom Metazoa; phylum Chordata; order Testudines; family Testudinidae; genus Gopherus; species Gopherus evgoodei. Next base: position 202,933,953 of record NC_044324.1, on the reverse strand, counting down.
TCCAGTTCATATGGCTAAATTCAGTGCCTTGCATGGTACCAAATATCAGAGGGTAGCCATGGTATTCTGTATCCACAAAAACAATGAGGATTCTGGTGGCACCTTAAAGACTAACAATTTATTCTCTAATCTTTAAGGTGCCACTGGACTCCTCATTGTTTAAGTGGTGAGGTGATTTGGGGCCAGATTTAGAATGATTGCTTTTTAGTGTGATTATTTATGACCTTTGAGACAGGCAAAGTAACACAATTTTCTGGTGACAATAAAATTGGAAACTTTGAGTGACCAAATTGATCAAATATGGAAGGCCTAGCTATAATGATAGTTAAAGGAAGCTAAGCCTATAACTCTTGAGAGAGAAGACCACAGTAGGACCGTATTGCAGTGTACTATAAAAGTATCTAAAAGGGGACAAGGACATGGTAAAGGGGTATTTTGAACTAAGCAGGATTGAGAAACATATGGGTGCTCTTGGATATTAATCCCCATTCCATAAAGGTTAAATTGAGTTCATAGATTATGTTTAGTTTGTGCAGTAGACAGTAGTCAAGGAAGACAGCATTTGCAATTTTCTATCCCTTAGAGATATTGGCAAAATTCACCTTGTTAGGATACAAGAAAAAAATGAATTAGGCAATTCATTGGACATCAACTATATCTTGGGTTATAAATAGGATTAGATACTTAATTACGGTGGTTCTTGCTCAAATACGCAGAGCTAAACTGATCGCCAGTTACAGGGTTGATGGAAAAATTGTCTAGGGCAGATTGTGGCAGGGGATTTTAGTTTACAGCTTTGGTTCCTAGTTGTCATTTTCTGAGGAACATTGTGTAGATATCATCCATTAGGATCTGATGGGCATTATGCCCATGATCAACTTCCCGCCTTTGTAGGAGAGCAAGCGTTGGTGGACTTCTTGTTTAGCTAGCTAGCAGCTTATGGCCCCCCATCACCATTGCACCTAATTTGTGACAAGGATAGGTTCAACAACCATAGGAGGAATTTTAAAGGGCCAGGACAGTCAACACAATTTACCAATCCCTTTTCCAGCTCCACTGAACCCATCATGTTAGAATGTCTAATTTATTTATTATGCGCCAAAACTCTCTCCCTGTACTCATACTTCCAATCCACAGCTTTATGAAAGCTGCCTTTGATATGGAATAAGATACACTGAAACCTTTTCATGCCATCAATAACATAGAAGTTTGGATTGAAAAATTATCTCATGGAATAAAATAAAATAATGAAAATCTGTCTTTATCTATGTTTCAGAAAAGGACTGTGTTTTGTTTAGCATTTTGGTTAGAAATGATGTCTGGCTACATCATAAGACACTTGTATTAAAAAGATCTTCTGACTGTGCATTCAAAATATATATTGTACTCTCTTATCATGGAGTCACTTTAGAGTGAAAGTTAAAAATGTTTGCTGTGTGGTAGTAGTCTTTGACAGTAAATCTTATAGCTGATATATTCTTCTAATACCTTTACTTAAAAGACCTATTACTCAGTACTCGAGCACATTACCATTCATTTTGTTATTGAAAATGGTAATTCTGCAGATAGTATTTTTGTATTTAGGATTGCATTTGCAGCATTTTCCTGCATGCCATCCTGTCACTTAGGTTCAGCTCAAATTAATCTTTGGATTCTGAATCATGAAAAGCAGTTGCAAGAGCCTGCTCTTCGTTTGCATGAAGATTTCATTCAGCCAAACAGAAAACGTGCTGCTCCTTAAGCCTTAAAATTCTTGCTCAGTGTTGTTGTACATTGTCCTGCAGGATGGCTATTGGGGGACTGATTCTCCATTGCCCTGCACTTTGTATCACCCCTCACACCTGGGCAAAGAAATATGAAGTGCTGTCATTGGAAGTAGCATTTTATACTCAGTTTGCCTCGGTGTCAATGGGACAGCGTATGTGCTAAAAGTTAAGAACATGCTCAAGTACCTTGTTGAATTGGAGTCTAAATGATTACACAGGATAGAAGGGAGTGAAGATTCAGCTCAGTGGTGTCTATGATTTCGTTTGAGAGACTATGACCTTTTTCTAGGCCTTCATTTGTTTCAGACACATTTCGTCATGTTTTCCTAAACACATGGAAATACAGTAAGTAAATACAGTAAATTATACCCACTATTAACTAGAATAAAATGCAACTCCAACCCTGGTCCAAATCTTAAAGTCCTCAAGAGCTAATGGAAACCCATGAATCAATGGGAGGTTTGCCTGAGTAAGATTTGAGGATGAATTTAAGGCTCTGGCTCCACGTTAAGAATTAGGACACATAAAGTGAGGCCAGTGAGGATTAGCCCAGTATGTAGAAGGAGAAGGAAAGGCATTTGTGAAGCAGCTAATGGGCATGGTCCTTTCTGGCCCGCAGAACCATTTATTGACAGGATGGCTAAGCGGCACAGATTAAGCTCTTTAAGAGTTCCTATTTGTTCAATTTATACAGTGCTGTCCAGAAAATTATACTGATGCTTGATAGCATTATCATCATTATTTATTTTCCTATAAGCCAGATTTATAGATATTTGTAGCATTTGTAAAGCTAAGCATCAGAAACATTAATAGCTTTACTAATTATATCGCTACTTTAGAGAAATAAATAGCGATAAAAATGCCAAGTAAAGTGAGCTAGTAAAACATTTTAAAGAGAATTTTAAACCAAATTGCTGATTGATGATCCCTTGGGTGAGTCTTAAGTTTTTGAATGTAAAAATTGGGTTTCCCATTAGGTTATGAGTTCTACTTACCCACTACTGCTTGGAAATGAATGATCATATTGAATGAGGGATTACTAAATCCTGTCTTACTGGGTGCTCCGACTCCTACTAATTACACCAAACAGAATTGTTTCACTGTGAACTTGTCCTCTGCCCTTCCTACCTGTTTGACTGCTTTTTCTTCACTTCTTGTCTCTCATTGCATGCTAAGACATTAAACTCTTTAGAGTGGGCACGTCATGATCCTGTGTCCTGGCATTATGAAACAAACAGAACTATCCTGCACTCTCGGACTCAATTCTCAAACTGAGGGTAGAAGGAGGAGTGTGTGTTTGACATTTAGTTGGCTGAACTTTATAGCCAACACTGAACCCAAAGTCAAAACTCTTTGAGTTGCCTCATACTTCCTGTCCTAGACAGTATACACTGTAGAACAGGGTTAAGGATATTCGAGGCAAAAATATCTTAACTTTTTGTGAGCTGCAAATTCTGAGAGAAAAGGCTTAAGGTGTGGTACTACTCTGGAAAGTGATGAGGGAAAAATGGCCCTCTCTTAATTGGCAGACTTGACCCTGATGTGTCTGAGATCTTGCTGATATAAGAAACAAAAGAATGCTTTTACTGCCCTTTACTTGTGTAAAGCCAACATAACTAAGGGAATGCAAACCTGTCAAGGGCATAACTTGACTTGCAGAACCTTTATTACAGATGATTAACAGAGAGAAAGAAAGAAACCAGCTTGATTCTAAGATCTCTGGTTGAGTTTGCAGGGCTGGCAACTAGCAGGGATTTGCTGGGCATAGAGAAATCAAAGCCAAACCCTCCTTCTCCTGACAAAACCCCTATACTGGAGGTGAGGAGGTTTGTGGCATGGGAACTGCTCTGTAAAATGTGAAGGTTTGCCCATGCACAGAGAATTCTTAGAGGGCCTGATCTGGTAAAGCAGAGGCTGGGATCTGGCCCAAGTGTCTTTCCCAAACATCAGTGTTATGTGGATCATAGTATTCTTGCAATTTTGATTGACTGTCTGAAGTTTGCAGGCCCACCTGCTCCTGCTGGAATGTATTGCAGATCTGGTCCTGCTACATACAGCAGTATGGAGGACTTCACTCTCTCCAATTTCCCTGCAAAGCCACTTGCTCCGAGAAAAGTTTGGAAGCACTGCAGTTACCTCCTCCAGTTCTCTGCCAGGTTTTCTTCTAGACCGACGGATTCACGTGCTTTTCCTAGCTCCATTTGTGCAAATATTTAGTTTTCTTCTGGCACTACATAGTAAGGACGTGGTTTGAGCTGAACCAAGCAACAATCTCCTGCTGGTATGCTGTGCTGAACATTTACTATTCCAGAATAGCCCAAAGTTGGCATCTCACATACAGTACTTTCAAATCTCACTATATTTCTTTATGCTTATTCCTATTCTTAATGAGGGAAAGTTTCATGCTAGAGAGGAAGGATTCACAATGGTGAATCAAAGGACTGTTGTTTCACAGCCAGCAGAATCTCTGCATTCTATAAATGTTTGCTTACTGTATGTAAAGTTCAGACAGATTGAACTGGTTGGCCTTGTGGGTGCTTATGATGGAGCATAGTAGTCTCTGACCAAAGAACAGAGGAGTGAGCTAGCTTTCAAAACCATGGTGAGTTGCTGAGTGTCCAAAAAGTGTCTTCTGGAAAAGGCTTCAGACTCCTCAGTGGCATTATTTCCATCAACATTTTGCCACAGGACCAAGTAAGCCAATCCGTGCTGCTTTGCTGGATATGACAACTATCTTTATCCATGTTAGCAGATGCACGTATAGAACTGCACTTTCTGATTACAAAATCAAGTGGTATGGATGTCAATGGGCCTGATCCTCTCTTACTTGCACTGGTTTTGCACCAGAGTAATTCCATTGACTTAATGAAGTTAATTCTATTTACTCTGGTGTAAAGGACTAAAGAAGCTGGGGTCTTACACCAGAAATAGGTAAGTTATCCTGAACAATGAGATCCGCTAGACTATGAATATGAATATGAATGCTAGCTTCACCTGTCTGCTAATGGGTAGCAAGACATTTTAACCACTTGGCCCTTCCCATTTATCCCTAAACCCTTAAAGGTAACATCAAGGATTACATCTATTGAGAGAGATGACATTCAGCACAGGGCATTAGGGTTTTTTTTTTTTTCCCTGAATAGAAGTTTTCAGAAATGATCTTTGCCTTTGCATCGATCTTTGGCAAAATTATGAAAATATTATAGGGGCTGAATGGCTGGATTTTACCTTGCCAAGAAATACTGACACTGACGTTTCAGAAGGTTAATGATGGCCTCTATTGATAATGAATACTGCCCACTCTAATTATCTTGCCAATAAGGATAAGGGACCAGCAGTTTGATGAGATTATGTCAGGACTAGTCAGATAATGCAGATATTTTTATCTCTGCACTCTTTCAAAAAGGGGGATGCTGCAGCTTTAATTAAATGTTATATGAATACATTTCACATAGACCCAAACATAGGGCAACTGTGTTTCAGAAATGCTGCTTCTACATTTAAAATGCATTTGAAACGTAATTTTAAAAAAAAGATAATGGAAAAAAACCCCTAAAATAACTCGAAAGAAGCCAGAATATAGTAGCTCATCATTACACTAATATATCAAACAATATGAGCTTAGCTTAATTATCCCCTTTGAGAGTTGAAAAAACTAAGCACAACCTTCAATTTACAGCTGTTTGGTGCCGAGAACCTGAATTATTATTTAAGAAGAAGAGAAAAAAAAAGTTTATTTATTGTGACCTACACTCAGTTTTTATTCATCATGGAAAATCTGTATATTCACAAATGAGGGCTATTCATCTGCAGACTGCAGCATTCTTCAGCTGTCCGGGGCTGCATCAGCCGCACTTCTTCAGCTTTTGTGTTCATCTCGAAGGCTCTTCATCCAAATTGTTCATCATCTTGATGGCGGAGCTTTATCTTGCTCTAGTGCAGCTGCATTCCGCTTATCCAAAGTGCTGAGAGATACGAGAGAGAAAGAGAGAGAGAAGCAGAATAGAAAAGAGAAAAGGGAATGGCCAGTGCTCATATGAGGATAATTTGTAGTTTCTCAATAATAATAAAAAAAAGGAGGACAGGCTAATTACTGGCTTAACTAGGGCAGCCTGTGGATCCTCATGTCAAAAGGACTGGCATAATTATTTGCCATCAAAGCACGTTCATATTGTGGCACAAAAGAAGGGCCTTTCGCAAATGGATCTCACTAATAAACAGGGCTGAGAGGAGCATTATGTGTCTCCCTGGATGCAAGCGCATTAACACAGTGACATGGAGCATAACTCTGAGCCTGGAGGAGAAAAAAAAAAAAAGAATGATAATTATCCCCTCTCCCCACCCTTCCGCTCCTTTTCCTTTGTGTTGGACTAGCAATCCGAACACGACCCATTTGAAGGCCCAAGGCAGGCTATTAGTGACCTCTGTGCATTGACAAGGTGGCTACATTCGTAAAAGCCTGGATCTTGATGTCAGGAGGGTCACATGAGCCAGCCGGAGTAGCTTTAAATGGTCCAGCAAACACTTCAACCTTAAAGACCCCTGGAAGGTCATGACTAATTTAATGTAGATGAATCCCGCATGAAGAGGTCTCTTCTGAATCCACAGACAAAAGTTTCGGAGAATTTTTTTTAAACAGGCCTTTATATTAGAAATAAATATTAAAAAAAAAAAGATTAAAAGGAGAGAGAGAGAAGAAGAAGAAATTGGGTCAAGAAGGCCATTTCTGCAGCCAATAAGATATTAGGGTGTAAGGAAGTATTACGGGATGCAGATTTTCATTGAGAAAAAGAAATGGCCTTTTAAAAATGAATAAATATGTATATAGCTTTTAGGGCTGGTTGTTACTCCTAGGTTCCAAAAAGGGTCAGAAATAAATTCAAAGATTTATTTATATTGCTTGTGGGAACAGAGGGCCATGGATTTGCACCATGGATTTTTAAGACTAAGCTACAATGAGCTGTTCACTGGAGAGTCAGACTGGCAAATATACCCCAGTTACAAGTTCGCCAGCCGTTGAAGTTTATCTGTTAGGCTTGTGTTTGGCAGATAGATTGCTGCTGCTGCAAATCATCACTGAATGAGCTGGTCTTGTTCCACACTGGAGTAGTCAGCTGAAATATATTAAACAGATCAGCAGTCTGCCTGAGAAAAATGTTTGGAAATGTTAGGGTTCCTCCTCCACCTCTCATTTTACATTTTCATATGAAACCTCTATGAGGTGCTTATGCTGATTACCATTAACTGCTCCCATCAGTTATGCTTAGCACCCTGTGCCATAAGAGAGTTGAGGACATTCAACACTCTACTGGAAGCATTCATTCAGCACTTCATGTCATTGGGTGAAGGCTAGAGGTGGTTAAATTATTTTTTCTTTTTAATTGGGGAGATTTCAAAATTTTGAAGTTGTTTCCATTTCAGAGGGCTGACAAAGGATCCATTTTTCATTGGGCTGATAAATAAAACATTCTGATAATGGTTTCAATTAGAGCTGTACATAGGACAAAAGTTCTGTTTTGCAAAGGATTTAATGATTTCAAAATTTGGCTTTCTTCTAATTTGGAATGAATACGGAAAATTTCAGAATTCTCTCTGAAGAAAACTCAGAGAAGCTTTTTGTCTTGGGTCCACTGAAAAGTTTCAGTTTGAGGAAACTGAAATTGTTTCAGTTTTGACTTTTTAACAATTTTATTTTATTATAAATATAATTGAGAGAGAGAGAGCAAGAAAGAGAGAGACTCCAAAATTAAAAAAACCCTTAAAAACAAAAGTCATTTCAAACTGAAAAATATAAATGCTTCATTCCATAAATGTAGAACTGGACATTTTGATATTGTCAGAACTCCCCTCCCCCATTTTTCTTCCAAAACAGAATTCTGGTGAAATCAATTTAGTTTCACAAAGCATTTTGATTCCAGCAGAATATGATTCCTTTGAAGATTCACTGACCATTTTCAACCTCTCCCCAGGGCCCAATTTTTTTTCAAGAGATTTGCCATTTTTTCAGTGTACAGCTTTTCACTTTAAAAATTTCAACTAGGTCTAATAGGTGTGCTTGGCTCCCTGCAGGAACAGGCTTTTGTTAAGTGAGGTAGAAATGGCAATTGGGGCTATATACTGTGCCAAAACAATGTATCAAGGTGAACCATTCTATTTGAATTGATACATTGATGAGGGAGTGGATAGGTCCTCAGCAGCTGGGATGGGGCAGACAATAAAGATAACTTGATTATTTTAAAATAAATCAACCTGGCTACAGGACAAGAAGGGAAGGGCAAAGGGAAAACAGAATTTTCATAAAGCTATTGCTCTTAGATCATCTGCTCACACTTTGACACTGTGGAAGTTGAGCCAGGAATATTTGACTATACCTGCAAGTACCTTTCATTACTCTGCCCTTAGACTCCTGGTTTTCGAGAGCTTCTCCTTCCCTTTCTTTACAGGTCTTGCTCTCTAGATGGGGCTTTCCAGGCTTTCGCAGCCCCACTTTGTGCAATGGCAATTAGTGCAAAGTCTGCCATGGTATTGTGTCTATGCATAGACACCATTCAGCTACCCTGTACATTACACTCTAAGCCTCTGGAATCATTGCTAGTTTATGCTGCGTAAGTTTTCCTCCACAGGTAGACAAGGTGTTCCCTTTAAAATGTCCTAGCACAGATGTAGCTGTTTGAAATTGTGGGGAAGCAGCATGGATTCTTCACAAAGAACAATTAACCTGATATTGATGTTCATGTGCTATCAGGATTGTTAAACTTGTTACAAACTTGTGTGAGAAATCAGAGATGTGCTAAATTGAACAACAGTTCAGTTCAGTTGTTACACAGCACCTACACTAGGAAAAAAGGTAGAGTTTATATTGTGTTTAGCTAGTATATGTTAACTAAACATGACCTAAACTTGACCACTCTTTTTAGTCAAGACAAAGCCATCAGCAAGGGGGTGTCTGCAAGATAGCACTGCTAGCTCCCAAACTACCTTTTACTGTGGATAAACCGTTTAGATAAACCTCATCCTGCAGAGCTGTCTGTCTGACCATTTTCACAAGTGCTGAATTCACACGAGAAAGCAAAAGTATCATAAAAAAGAAAAATAGATTGGAACTTTTCAGCTAGTAATCTCATAAAAGCAGCAAAGAATCCTGTGGCACCTTACAGACTAACAGAAATTTTGGAGCATAACACGGCTACCCCTCTGATACTTAATCTCACAAAACTACTTTAAATAGTAAACCTAAAGCAATCATTAGTGCTATTACTTATGCTGACATTAAGAAAACCATTAGCCACTTCCCTGCTAGATTCCAATATAGCCAGTGTGATGGTGAAATGTGGTAGTATTTTTTAATGATTCAACATTCCACTGAAATGTCACGAGTAGGGACATGTTGGACCTGGTCCATGTGGCAACTCTGGAGTTGTATTTATAATATTAGGCAGCATTTAAGTGTCCAAACAAACAAACCTGGAAAACTCCAAACAAACTAAAAAATAGCCCAAGTAGAGTTTTTACTCTGAAAAGGGAGATGAGCATGAGATTCCATAAAGTCCACTAGGGACTTTACAAATTAACATGGAAGGCGCTCAGATTCTTTGGTGATGGGTGGCAGTATAAAAGCCTGAGATAAATAGACTTTTTGTGTTGGCATTTATGAAAAGTCCCTTATGTATAATATCTCAGACTGTATAAAATGGCTTTGGAAAAGTATCTCTTATTAGCACTATTTTTTCTTTGTTTTGTTTATTTAATTTTGTTTAATAACTTTGAATAGAGCAGGAGCCTCCAGAGACAAAAGCATCCAAAGACGATCCTGCAGGTTCTCCTGTACTTCTGAGAAATTCTGACTACTCTTGACTCTAATGGACATTAATGGGACTTGTCAGTGTTCGGCACCATTCAGAAGTACTCAGGACTTTACCGAATCAGGCTCTCAGGGGCCTATTGGTAGTGTTGGGTCTAAACTTTTGGTGAACTTTGGGGAGCCAAAACACACCCAGACTGGCCGTCTCTGCATAATCCTTTCTGAACCCTTTATCGAACAAAGCACTGACCTGCAAACTACTCATGACACCCCCTTTCTCAAGTAGCCATTAGCCTTTATCTCTAAGCATTTACTTGTTAAACTTGCTTTTCCTGTAAAATCTTGATTGATTATGCATGACCATTATCTTTTGTTAATCACTTTGTTTACTTCTGTGTATAAATATTGATGCTCACCCCTAATAAAGGCGCCACACTTATTCTAAAGCTTTTGGGATAGTGTGAGCCCATTGATCAATGCATTGGTGTCTAGTCTCTGACAGAATTGTGTGCCCATACCAACTCCGCACGAACTCGGGTGCTGGAGAGGTGAGTGAGGACTTGCTTTATTACCTAACAATTTGGGGGCTCGTCCGGGATTCCTTCTGGTGCGGTACCTCTGTCCAGTGGTCAGACCACTCATATATGAATTGGCAAGGCGCCACAGGAGATTTCTCCCAGCCAATTCAATATTGAGGGGTCGTGTATTGGACAGCAGGGTAAATGCCAGTTGGAGGGCTCCTGTCAGACACCATGGGTCAAGGGACTAGCGTGCCTCTTGAGAGTCCGTTGGGGATTGTAAATAAGTTATGGAACGAAGGGAAACTCCCAGTACAGACAGGAATGTCTAGGAAGAAATTGTACACACTATGTGTAAGGAATTGGACTGGGTATACCGCGGTATTGGCCGACCCGGAGATGAGCTGGCCTTCGTATGGCTCTTTCGAACAGGCTGCCTTAAGAGGAGTAAAGAGCCAGATCGAAAAAGACCATCCGGGACAGTTATGTTACTGGTTTTGTTGGGACACAGCAGCAGAGCTGTGGAAATCTTTAAAAATTATGGCAGTCAGGTACTCTCCCGAGAGTGAACCCCCTCCAGGTTATTTCGATGAAGGGTGTAGACCACGGCGTGTTTTGACTCGTCAGCTGGTCCCCTCTGCACCTGCCCCTATTCCTCCGCAGGGGGACTCTCTCCTTGTAGCAGAGGGGAATCTGCAGGATACCAGATTGGAATTTCTGCAGAAGGATGAGGAGGAAATGGAGGGGCAAACCTCGGGAGGAGTAGTTACTAGGCTAATATCCAAGCAGGTACGGCAGGGTGCATGCCCCCCCCCTGAGGATAGCCCAGAGGATGTCTCCGTCAAATCTCTTGCGAGTAATAAATGTATAGTTAGAGAGATGCCTTTACAGGTGCACGATCAACCTTATATGGGCAATGATGGACGGTTACAACATGCTAATATTGTGGAATATAAAGGATGGCTAGAATGGGACTTGAAAGAGTGGGGACAGTTGTCAGGGTCTTTTGGGGAAAATCCCCGAAAGATCATAGAACTTCTAGAAAGATTGTTTTTAAGTTATAATCCTACTTATACGGATGTGGATCAGTTGTTAAGTAGAGTTTTGACCGGAGAGGAACGTAGTAGATTGTGGATGGCAGAAAGGACATGGGGAGATAGCAATGCAGTTAATCTTACTTGGATGGATAGGCGGGATCTGGCCGCTGGCTGGAATCCCCTAGACTGGACTCAGCCAAGGCTGACTCAGCTGCGAGCAGATCGAGAGCGATTGTTAGAGAGACTCAAGGAAATGGCTCGCCACTCGCCTAATCAGGCTAAGTTCATGCAGATTCGGCAGGAATCTGATGAGCCGCCCAGAAAGTTCTGGTCGAGGCTATTGGAGGGGGCCCGAATGTTCACTCAGATGGATCCTGAGAGAGAAGCAGACCACCCTACTCTTATTTCATTTTTTGTGAATCAGTCGGTGCCCCCTGTAAGGGATTACTTCTTAAAGTTTCGCCCTGGTTGGGGAGGTGAGTCAGTCACTTCAGTGTTGGACATAGCTGATTTTGCCTGGGAGAAAGAAAGGGAAAGTAGTAAAAAGAAAGAGAAAAAGGAAGAATATAAGCTGATGGCTTTAGCTTTTCACGGCGGTGTTCAAGGCAAAGGCCGTGGCCGTGGCAGGGGATTCCAGGGTGCTCGGGGAAGAGGGTCCTGGCGACCCCAGCCATCAGGAAATTGTTTTCAGTGCGGACAGCCTGGTCACTTTAAACGTGAATGCCCCTGGGGACGCCCAGAGGGTCTGGTTGCATCCGCAGATGCTTACACAAGTGAGGAATACACCCCTGCACCACCAGCTCAGCCCATTCCCGAGGCCTGGATCAACTACGGGAAACAGCAGCAGCCGCAGCAAACTCAGCCTCCTCAATGACGGTACCCCGGGGGCGAAGGCAAACAATGTGATGGTCTTATTTCCTTAATGTCTTTAGCCGGCTCCTTTCTCACTTTCTCCCCTCCCAGCAAAGAGCCTCGTTTAACCCTTTCAGTCCAGGGACTGCCTGTCTCTTTCCTCATTGATACTGGGGCTACTTTCTCTCTTTTAAATCATGCCCCCTCTCCCTGGCTATCCTCTGAGGTTAAAACTGCGACTGGGGTGGAGGGCAACCCACAGTCTCTGGAACTCACTTTGCCTTTGAATGTTGTTTATGCTGATAAATGTTTTCCTCACCGTTTTCTTTTTTCCCCAGCTTGTCCGATCCCTTTGATGGGCCGGGATTTACTCTGTAAGCTTGAGGCTACTTTAACCTGCACTCCTGAAGGGGTAGGATTATTGATGACAGTGTTAGGAGATTCGGCCCCTACTCAGGGTAATTGGGAAACACCCCCCTCTCTCTCCCCTGACCTCACTGACTTGCCTTCAACCCTCTGGGGAATTTCTGACACTGATGTTGGCCTGCTCCTTTCGGCAGAACCCGTAAGGATTCAGGTGAAGCCTTCCTTAACCCCCCCGTCAGTCCCTCAATACCCCTTTCGCTGGAAGCCCGGGAGGGCATCCGCCCCATTATCGAGGGATTCATTGCACAAAAGCTAGTCCGCCCTCAGCGCACTCCCTGTAACACCCCTATACTGCTTGTCAAAAAGCCTCCTAAAAAGGACGGAGACCCTGTTCGTTGGCGCTTTGTATAGGATCTACGAGTTGTTAATCAGTATGTGGTCCCTCTTCATCCAGTAGTTCCTGACCCAGCTACTATCATCAGCCAAATCCCCTGGGATGCTGAGTGGTTCACTGTTATTGACTTAAAATCAGCTTTTTTCAGCATTCCTGTGCACCCAGACTCTCAGTATCTCTTTGGTTTCACCTGGGAGGGACAAAGTTATGTCTGGCAACGACTTCCTCAAGGCTACAGAGACAGCCCCACGATTTTCAGCCAGTGCCTCCGCCACGACTTGGAAGGTTTCACCAGTCCGCAGGGATCCACATTGGTCCTATACGTAGATGACATCCTATTAGGTAATCGCGAAGAAGCTGCCCTCCGCATCGATGGTAAGGCACTTTTATTATACCTACACACCAGAGGCCACAAGGTAGACCCTAAAAAGATTCAGTGGGTCTCACAGAAGGTCCGATATCTGGGCTTCCTGTTAACCCCAGAGGGAAGACAGATGGACCCAGCCCGCATAAAGACTATTCAAAACTGCTCTCTACCGAACACCAAGAAACAACTTCGAGGTTTCTTAGGATTAATTGGCTTCTGTCGCCCCTGGTTGCCATCCTGCGGGGAGTTAAGCAAACCGCTCCACCGACTCACTGCTAACCTTGCTCCTGACCCTTTGCAGTGGTCCCCGGACACTATTAAAGCCTTTCAGTTACTCAAGGACCGTGTGGCCTCCTCCATGTCTCTCCGCCCCCCCAATTACAGCAAACCCTTTCACCTTTTTGTCCACGAGAGGGGCGGAATTGCTAGTGGTGTCCTTACCCAGCTGAGCGGGTCCCACCATTTCCCGCTTGCTTTTTACTCTCAGCAAATCGACCCTGTCGCTCAGGGAACCCCATCCTGCACCCGGACTCTGGCAGCAGCTGCCCTGCTGATCACAAAGGCAAAGAGCCTAACCCTGGGTCATTTTACCACGGTTTGGACCTCTCATGCCTTGTCAGCCCTTCTGCGTAGGGGCACAACCCAAGTCTTTTCGGCCCATCGTCAGCAACAGCTAGAGGCCGAACTCTTAGAAGACACTAACCTAATTTTTAAAAGGTGTGGACCCCTTAATCCAGCTACCTTGCTTCCTGACCTGCCAGTCCTCCAGGATCAGCACGACTGTGTGGAAGTAGTTTCCAGCATCTTACAGATAAGGGACAACCTGTTTGACGTGCCACTGGACAATCCCGATTGCATCCTCTTCTCGGACGGAAGCTCCTTCTATGTTGATGGCAAGCGTTTCACAGGTTATGCTGTCACCTCTGAATGGGACATTCAAGAGGCCGCCTCACTGCCAGGCAACTGGGGAGCCCAAGCCGCTGAACTCTATGCCCTGGCCCGAGCTTGCCAGTTGGCCGCTGGTAAGACCATTACCATTTTTACTGATAGCAAATATGCTTTTGGAGTTGTGCATTGTCATATCCACCTCTGGAAGTTTCGAGGTTTCCAGACAGCTGCCGGTAAACCCATTCAGCTCCTCCCCCTCATCCACAAGCTTTTGGACGCCCTCCAAAAACCCTCTGTCCTGGCTGTAGTTCACTGCCGGGCCCATACTAAAGATAGTAGCCCCGTTACCCGTGGGAATGCCCTGGCTGACGCCTCCGCCAAGAAGGCTGCCACCTTACCTTTAGCCATGCCCACATTGGCTATTGCAACCTCCTCCTTTTCTCCACCGCACCCCGTACCAGTACCCGCTGCTGAACTACAATCGTGGGAGAGCCTCGGGGCCACTCTGGTCAAAGGGACCTGGCTTATGCCAGATGGCCGAGCCTGCCTCCCTCGCTCCACATACCCCGTGGCAGTGCTGGCACCATGATAAAGGGGGTCACTACGGCACGCACGCCCTCGTGGACACTATCGCTCGCTTTTGGTATGCTCCAGGCATTCAACCCTATTGCCTATCAATAGTGAAAGCATGCAGCACATGTCAGCGTAATGGACCTGCTCCGCCTCTTAACAAAATTAAGGGTGGAAGACCTCCGCCTGCTGCTCCATTTCAACATCTTCAAATTGACTTTGCAGATATGCCAAAGGCTTTTGGGAAAAAGCACCTCCTTGTTTTGGTTTGCCCTCTGACTTCCTGGGTCGAAGCTTTTCCTACTGCTAATTGTACTGCTGCCACAGTGGCGAAGATTCTCCTTAGAGACATTGTACCCCGTTTTGGCATCCCTCTTGTGCTCGACTCAGATCGCGGACCTCACTTTACTGGTCATGTCCTTGGCCGTTTAGAACAAGGACTGGGCATTTCACACTCCTTTCATACACCCTACCACCCCCAGTCTAGCGGGAAAGTTGAGCGTTTGAATAGGGAACTTAAGTTTACATTGGCTAAATACTGTCAGGAAACAGGATTAAAGTGGCCTCAGGTACTTCCCTTGGTCCTGTTTCACCTTCGTACTCCCCCAACCCGCGCATTGGGATTATCCCCCTTTGAACTGCTCTATGGACACCCCCCTTTCAAAGGCGGGGCGCTACCACGTGCTGATGTTTCACTATTGGGAGGGGATCATATGACCGCGTGTCAGTTTCTCTCCTTACAGGCTCGCCTCCGTACCCTTTGGAAAGCCTCGCAGTTTTCCCAGACCGTGCCGCTGGAGGAACAAATCCACCCGTTCCAACCAGGGGACTTCGTCTGGGCCAAAAAGTTCGTTCGTGACGACACCCTCCAGCCAAGGTTTACTGGACCCCACCAGGTTCTTTTGACAACCCAGACTGCAGTGTTCCTGGAAGGACGCAAATCTTGGATCCACCACTCCCACGTCAAGCCAGCCGTAGTGGACCACAGTGACAGACCAGCAGCTCTTGTCACCACTGAGGACATTGCCTTCGACCAGTGGACCAGCTTACCTCTCTCAGACATTAGACTTAAATTGACTCGAAAAAAATGAGAGGACCCTTTATTCTGACAACTGTATGGTTTTTTTTATGCTTTTTTAGTTTATTTTCTGCTTATGAAGATAATGCTTTTATTAGATATTCCCACGAGGTTAAAACTCGTATTTTAGGAAATAGAAGTGATTGCTGGGTATGTACTCAATTTCCAGTAAATGCAGCACAGGGACTCCCCTTCACACCCATTCCCCTAACCACTGCTAATATGACTTGGATGCCACCAACTAGAATAAAAAATCCAGTCCAACCCAATCTTACATGGGACAAAACAGGAGTGCCAATTAACAAATATCTCAGGGTAACCAATCAAACAGGATCACTGTGTTTTGTTAAAGAAAAAGGGTCAACTTTTGTGGGAACAAGTAAATGCAACATATATTTTAATGGCACCGCCTTTAGTAAAAATCTTGGCTTCAAGCCTTGCGCATCCCACTTATCCCATATGTGGATCCCTCACCCCGATCCAACCTTTTCAACTTTTTCATGGAGGGGCAGGTTTTCAGAGTCAGTTTTTAAAAAGCCCTGCTCAGATCTCGAGGGTGTCCAACTAATTGTTAATGGATACACAATTGCCTTCTACAACTGCTCAAGCAGTACTACACTGCCGTTTGAGGACAACACTACCAAATTGTGCCTCTGCAGTTCACACAACGACCCCTCTGCGTTACCAGGGGAACAGTGGTACAACGGGTGGTGGGTTACCTCCTACTTTGAGAAATGGAATACCCAAAACGCATTATATGGAACATACTGGGTGTGCGGGCCCAAGGCTTATTATTTTCTCTCCCCTGATTGGGCAGGGTCATGTTATTTGGCATGGCTAGCACCGCCTTCTCGCATCTCCCTCACTCCCCCTCATTTTCCCCACGTTCGTAACATCCGTAAAACTGACAGAGATATTAATCTCCGTGATGGTTTGTCCTGGCAGCGGTGGGCTGGTCACACTAGCTTAAAGGGTGCTATCATCCGTCTACAGGGACTATTAGAATCTTTGACCAATGAAACTGCAACCCTATTTGAAAATCAGGCCGGGGAAATGTCCCAGCTGCGCCAGTTAGCTTTGCAAAACAGAATGGCTTTAGATATGATGTTAGCAGCCCAGGGAGGAACTTGCGCCCTCATAAATGAAGAATGCTGTGTTTTTGTAAATGACACCTACTCTGACACTTTTCAACGTACCAAACACCTAAGGGAAATGGCTAAAAACTATTCCTCTGGCCAGCCACCTTATGATTGGTGGGGAGCCTTATGAAATTGGCTGCCCGGACTTGGGTGGGTTAAAAACCTCTTGGTGGGTGTTGTTGGGGCCATAGTAGTCCTTATAATACTGTGTTGCTGTATTCAGTGTGTCCCCTCCCTCATAAATTGGCTGCCCGGACTTGGGTGGGTTAAAAACCTCTTGGTGGGTGTTGTTGGGGCCATAGTAGTCCTTATAATACTGTGTTGCTGTATTCAGTGTGTCCCCTCCCTCATAAACTCATGTAAGTCAGTTTATTCTTTTCCCACTTCAGCAAAAAGCCTTACTCTCTTCGAATTGGCCCAGGCTGAAATTGCCAAGCGGCCCTTGAGATCTTGAAATAGGGTGTAGCTTTTTGATTAATAGTTATCTCAAAGCTACAAATGGAGGAATGTTGGGTCTAAACTTTTGGTGAACTTTGGGGAGCCAAAACACACCCAGACTGGCCGTCTCTGCCTAATCCTTTCTGAACCCTTTATCGAACAAAGCACTGACCTGCAAACTACTCATGACACCCCCTTTCTCAAGTAGCCATTAGCCTTTATCTCTAAGCATTTACTTGTTAAACTTGCTTTTCCTGTAAAATCTTGATTGATTATGCATGACCATTATCTTTTGTTAATCACTTTGTTTACTTCTGTGTATAAATATTGATGCTCACCCCTAATAAAGGCGCCACACTTATTCTAAAGCTTTTGGGATAGTGTGAGCCCGTTAATCAACGCATTGGTGTCTGGTCTCTGACAGAATTGTGTGCCCATACCAACTCCGCACGAACTCGGGTGCTGGAGAGGTGAGTGAGGACTTGCTTTATTACCTAACAGTAGTGCCAGTATTTTATCCAATTTACCTGGCTATACTTCATCATTGTGGGACTATTCCAGAAATGCTCACCCAGAGAAATCTCCCATGTACTTGTCCTGACTAGTCATTCCCAGAAGTGATGCCACTGGGAAGCAGATGTTGTAGCATATATTTCCTGAAGCTCCACCTAGGAATTGTGTAAATATTATAGAGGACTTTGCCTTTTTGTAATTGCACATTAGCAAGCAGAGTGTTTATGAGAAAAACCCATCCTGCACCTTGTCAAGTTAGATATCTGCAGAGTCATTGAACACTTGTAGAATCTGCCTATGTTGCATCATTTTGTTTTAAATGTAGTTTAATAGTTTAACAATTAGTTTAACAGATATTCAAGCTAGAATAGTATTTGCAGTACATGCTCACAAAATGCTACAGTAAATCAATTATATTTACAGTTTTTTGTTCCCATGGTACAGTTACTTCAAAACTGTCACAGGGTCCTGTTGTGAAAAATATATGTATGTACCAAAGTAAACTTTGTGGCTTTATGACTGTTACATAAAAAGCTTACTCTGAGTGACTCTAATTTACAGAAGACTAAAAAATTGGACCACATGCTAAAACTATGAGGTATTCAGCTGTCATTCAATATTCTGTTTATGTGTGTGCATCCCCATACTAAGCATCTGCCAACTAGATACTAGTCTAGATCCTAGGTACCAGACAGGTACCCATCTGGAAGTAGGAGACCCTTAATCCAGTCTCCCTGGTCCAACCACTCTTTCATTCTTTATCCACAGTGGAACAGCTTCAACAGGGGAGGCTGAAGGAGCCTCATAGACTCATAGACTCATAGGTCAGAAGGGACCAATCTGATCATCTAGTCTGACCTCCTGCACAAGGCAGGCCACAGAACCCCACCCATCCAATTTTATAACAACCCCTATCCCAGGATAGAGTTATTGAAATCTTCAAAATTGGTTTGAAGACCTCAAGCTGCAGAGAAACCACCAGCAAGTGACCCGTGCCCCACGCTGCAGGGGAAGGCGAAAAACCTCCAGGGCCACTGCCAATTTGCCCTGGAGGAAAATTCCTTCCCGACCCCAAATATGGCGATCAGCTAAACCCTGAGCATGTGGGCAAGACTCACCAGCCAGCACCCAAGAAGGAATTCTCTGCAGTAACTCAGTTCCCATGCCATCCAACAACTCCCCGCAGATCATTGAGCAGACCTATCTGATGGTAATCCAAGATCAATTGCCCAAATTACAATCCTATCATAACATCCCCTCCATATACTTATCAAGCTTTGTCTTAAAGCCAGGAAAGTCTTTTGCCCCCACTACTTCCCTCGGAAGGCTGTTCCAGAACTTCACTCCCCTAATGGTTAGAAACCTTCGTCTAATTTCAAGTCTAAACTTCCTAATATCCAGTTTATACCCATTCGTCCTCGTGCCTACATTAGTACTAAACTTAAATAATTCCTCTCCCTCCCTAACGTTAACCCCCCTGATATATTTATATAGAGTAAGCATATCCCCCCGCAGCCTTCTTTTGGCCAGGCTAAACAAGCCAAGCTCTTTGAGTCTCCTTTCATAAGGCAGTTTTTCCATTCCTCGGATCATCCTCGTAGCCCGTCTCTGAACCTGTTCCAGTTTGAATTCATCCTTCTTGAACATGGGACACCAGAACTGCACACAGTATTCCAGATGGGGTCTCACCAACGCCTTGTATAATGGTACTAACACCTCCTTATCCTTGCAGGAAATACCCCGCCTGATGCATCCCAAAATCGCATTTGCTTTTTTAACAGCCGTATCACATTGGCGACTCATAGTCATCCTGCTATCAACCAGCACCCCAAGGTCCTTCTCCTCCTCCGTCGCTTCCAACTGATGCTCCCCCAACGTATATCCAAAATTCTTATTATTAATTCCTAAATGCATAACCTTGCACTTTTCACTATTGTATTTCATCCTATTTCTATTACTCCAGTTTATAAGGTGGTTCAGATCTTCCTGAATAGTATCCCTGTCCTTCTCCGTATTAGCAATACCTCCCAGCTTCGTGTCATCCGCAAACTTAATTAGCACATTCCCGCTCTTTGTGCCAAGGTCAGTAATAAAAAGGTTAAATAAGATCGGTCCCAAAACCGATCCTTGAGGGACTCCACTAGTGACCTCCTTCCAGCCTGACAGTTCACCCTTCAATACGACCCTCTGGAGTCTCCCCTTTAACCAGTTCCTTATCCAACTTACAACTTTCGTATTCATTCCCATCTTTTCCAATTTGACTAACAGTTCCCCGTGCGGAACCGTGTCGAACGCCTTACTAAAATCTAGGTAAATTATATCTACCGCATTTCCTTTATCTAAGTAATCCGTCACCTTCTCAAAGAAGGAGATCAGATTGGTTTGGCACGATCTACCTTTACTAAATCCGTGTTGCAATTCGTCCCAATTGCCATTGACTTCTATGTCCTTGACTACTTTCTCCCTTAAGATTTTTTCCAAGACCTTGCATACTACAGACGTCAAGCTAACAGGCCTATAATTACCCGGATCACTTTTATTCCCTTTCTTAAAAATAGGAACTACATTAGCAATCCTCCAATCATACGGCACAACCCCCGAGTTTACCGATTGCTTAAAAATTTCCGCTAACGGGCTCGCAATTTCACGCGCCAGTTCCTTTAATATCCTCGGATGGAGATTGTCCGGGCCCTCCGACTTCGTCCCATCGAGCTGTTCAAGTACGGCCTCTACCTCAGTTGCGGTAATATCCATTTCCATATCCACATTCCCGTTTATCATCCCTCCATCATCCCAAGGTTCACTAGTCTTATTAAAAACTGAAGCAAAGTACTTGTTTAGATGTTGGGCCATGCCTAGGTTATCCTTAATCTCCATTCCATCCTCTGTGTATAGCGGCCCCACTTCTTCTTTCTTTGTTTTCTTCTTATTTATGTGGCTGTAGAACCTTTTACTATTGGTTTTGATTCCCTTTGCAAGGTCCAGTTCAATGCGGCTTTTAGCCTTCCTCACTTTATCCCTACATGTTCTGACCTCACCAAGGTAGCTTTCCTTACTGATCCTGCCTTTCTTCCACTCTCTGTAAGCTGTCTGCTTTTGTCTAATCCCCTCTCTGAGTTGTTTGCTCATCCAGTTTGGCCTACGACTCCTGCCCATGTTTTTTTTCCCCTTTCTCGGGATGCAGGCTTCCGACAGTCTCCGCAGCTGTGACTTAAAGTAATTCCAGGCCTCCTCCGCATCCAAATCCACTAATTCCTCCGTCCAATCCACTTCCCTAACTAATTTCCTTAACTCTTTAAAATTAGCCCTCGAGAAGTCAAAAACCCTAATCCCAGATCTACATTTGTTTACCCTTCCATCTAGTTTGAACTGAATCAGCTCATGATCACTCGAACCAAGGTTGTCCCCCACCACCATTTCTTCTACGAGGTCCTCACTGCTCACCAACACCAAATCTAAAATGGCATCTCCTCTCGTAGGTACTTCAACTACTTGATGAAGAAATCCATCCGCTATCACATCCAGAAAAATCTGACCCCTATTATTCTTGCAAGTACTCGTCCTCCAGTCTATATCCGGGAAGTTGAAGTCCCCCATAATCACACATTTCCCCTTTGTGTTTACTTCATTAAAGACATTAAAGAGGTCTCTATCCATATCCCAATCAGATCCCGGCGGTCTGTAGCACACGCCAAGCACTATCTCAGGGGAAGCTCTAGTTGCTTTTTTACCCAATGTGATTTTCGCCCAGACAGACTCTGTCTTATCCATTCCATCGCTTCTTATTTCGCTACAGTTAATGTCATCATTGATGTACAAGGCTACTCCACCACCTTTGCCTTTCTTTCTGTCTTTCCTAAACAGCACATAGCCTTCAATGCCCGTGCTCCAGTCATGAGTGCTATTCCACCAGGTTTCAGTTATCCCTATAATATCCGGTTTTACTTCCTGCACCAGTAACTCCAGTTCCTCCATCTTGTTACCTAGACTCCTCGCATTAGTGTACAGACCTTTTAATTTTCGGCGTTTGGCATCAGTGACATTCTTTCCTCCGTCGTGCAGCGACCTTTTACCACCAGCATCACCCGTTACTCTGGTTTCTCCACTATTCCTCCTTGGATCAAATCTTGGGACCACAAGGGTATCCCCTCTCACTTTGTTTACTTTCCTCTCCAGGTTACATTCCGGCGTGGAGATCTCCCGAACATCTCCCAACCATCTCCCCCAACTTCCTAGTTTAAAGCTCTCTTGATGAGGTCGGCGAGCCTCCATCCTAGAATTCTATTTCCCTCCTTGCTTAGATGAAGTCCATCCTGAGCGAACAGTCGTCTATCCGTAAACGCTTCCCAGTGACCGTACATCCCAAAGCCCGCCTTATAACACCACTCCCTAAGCCATCTGTTGATCGCCATAATCTTGTCACTCCTTCGTCGCCCCGCTCTAGGAACCGGCAGAATCCCACTGAAGATCACCTGAGCCTCGATGTCTTTGAGCCTCTTCCCCAGTCTGGCATAGTCCTCCTTGATACAGTCCAGCGAGTAACTAGCCGTATCATTCGTTCCCACATGAAGGATAATCAACGGATTCTTTCCCGCTCCCGCTAAGATCGTATTCAGCCTCTGGTCCACATCCTGTATCTTAGCCCCTGGCAGACAGCACACCCTTCTGTTCTCCCGATCAGGTCTAGTTACAGGCCTATCCACTCTTCTCAGTAAAGAGTCTCCAATCACGTAAACTTGCCTTTTCCTGGCGACAGTGCGATTCTGCAGTCTATCCCCCACAGCAGGTGCTTGCATTTCCTCTTGATTTGTATTCGCCCTTACAGTCCTCCTAGGGCTCACACTTGGTGTCGCCTCCATCGACTCCTCCCCTCTTTCTGCAGGACTAGCTGCTCGCCTCTTCTTCCTCGCCCTTTGTCCTTCAGTAGCCTGCTGTGCTCCATCTTGATTTCCTAACTCAGCAAACCTGTTCCTGAGTTCTATTTCTCCATCGCTGGCCCGTCTTTTCCTCTGCCTGGTTCTCTTAGTCACATGCTTCCATCGTCCACTTTCCTCACCCAGCAGCCCCTCCTCAGAGTCCTTTGGTCCTGCTTCTATCTGTTTGTCTGAGCTTGTCCCCTGCTCCTCATCATGTCTGTGTTCCATCATCTGCTCAAATCCCCTTCTAAACTCAGCCAGAGTTTCCACTTGCATCTCCAGTCCTCTGACCTTTTCCTCCAGCAGCTCTATCAGACGGCACTTCATGCAGATGAAACTCCTTTCAGGTGCTCCCTCTAGGACCATGTACATGCCGCAGCTACCGCATCCAGTCATCCTCAGCGTGTCTGCACCTGCTGCCTCCGCCTCCATTGTAGCACTCCAACTCTGTGCCTGGCAATCCACGCCTCACACCACTCTGCAGGCCACCAACAAGGGTTGGGCTGCTTGCAGACCCCTGCCTCTTCTCTGGTCTGCCTTCCTGGTTCCTCTGCCTGGGTCTCCCCTGTAACCTCCCCCTGGAAACTCCCACTGAAACTCCCCTGTTAGCCGCTCTGTTCGCCGCCTCCTGTGCCGCTGCAGCTGACTGTGCCTGGCTGCTTATATAGGACCCCTAATCAGGTAAGCCCCGCCCCCAACTCAGGGCTCAGCCTCACTCCCAGCACACAGCCCCTAGCAGCCTGCACACACACACACTCACACACAAACACTACAAACTACAAAATCCACAAAAACCTGCTCCTCCAACAGCACTCCCACTGAAACTCCCCTGTTAGCCGCTCTGTTCGCCGCCTCCTGTGCCGCTGCAGCTGACTGTGCCTGGCTGCTTATATAGGACCCCTAATCAGGTAAGCCCCGCCCCCAACTCAGGGCTCAGCCTCACTCCCAGCACACAGCCCCTAGCAGCCTGCACACACACACACACTCACACACAAACACTACAAACTACAAAATCCACAAAAACCTGCTCCTCCAACAGCACTCCCACTGAAACTCCCCTGTTAGCCGCTCTGTTCGCCGCCTCCTGTGCCGCTGCAGCTGACTGTGCCGCCTCACATTCTAACATCTCATAGCTCAGTGGTTAGAGCACTCTTCAGAGAGGTGGGAGATCCCTGTTCATTTCCTTTCTCCCTCTCTGGCAGAAAGAGGGGAATTGAACCAGGTCTCCCACATCTCAGGTGAATATTCTAACACTCAATTGAAAGGTATAAGGAGGGCAGCGCTACCAAAACCACCTTCCTCTCAGGATTTTGTATGAGACCCAATCCAGTTGGTGACCTCTGAGCTTGCCTACCAGATCAGGACCTGCATGCAACTTGGATGGCTGAGTTTTTACTCTGAAAAGGGAGATGAGACAAAGACTCCATAAATTCCATTAAGAACTTTACAATTTAACATGGAAGGTGCTCAGGTTCTGTGGTGATGGGTTCTTCCCCTGTGAATTTGTGAAATGCTCTGGGGCTGAGATGGGAAACAGGCATCCATATGCCTACAGGGAGGCATCAGTACACATGCTCACAGGCAGAAACATAGGTTTCAGAGAACTTTTACCCTGAAAACATAAATGCCAAGTGCATTTCGGCACTTACCGCATTCAGTAGGAACCCTCTTTCTCTGTGCATCACAGCGGTCCTGAAACTGGGACTTCGGGTCCTAAACCAGAGCTTTAGATGCCCATCCCCCATTTTGGAAAGTTCTTTAAGATTCTTTGTTAGAAGGCTTTGTATAGCCATAACATACTATTGTACTAAGAGAATTGGTTCTGACACTGAAGTCTTCTTTTACCTTATCTACTGTAGTCTTGCAGAGATCTTATACCGGTTAGTGAAAACCAATATATACAGTGAGGCTCAGCTTTTGTCCTTCCACGGTCAGCATACCCCTCCATGCTGAACCATGTCTTTCTTCACCATCCCCCAGCTTTTACTATAAAAATCCTGATAACTGGTAACACTGTAATGTGGATGAACTATACCCTGGCACTGACGCAGAGCTCCATTGGGTGCAAGGGGTCACCACCTGCACCACATCTGATTGGAGATTGGGGCTAGAATTCTCTTTCCAAGTGCTTTCATTGCCTCAATAACACCACATTCTTTTCCCTTCACCCCTATTCTTCAGGATTTTTTTTTACAAAACACGAGGGACCCAGTTCTTCCTTCTACTGCTGGGAATTACAGCTATGTAACTGAAGTTAGAATCAAGCCCATTCCGTCATGCATACACTAGAATGTAAACAACATGGTTATTTTATCTTTAAAAATATGTTTGGTAAAGTGATTTTACAGGCTTGATTTTTTTTTAAATCAGGGTGAATGTTTCTGGCTTCATTACATTCAGTCTCACCAAGAGCCCAGTGGCATTATTAGCAATAAAGACAATATTGTTAATATCGCTACATCAGTGTAAAGAGAGTTATAGAGTTACCATTTGTAAAAAATATTGTATTAATGATTACTTTTTGTGCCAATAATTTTCTCTCTAGCAATATTCTATACACATAGAGAGAGTTTATGTACCAGGATATGTATTTCTAGTGTTGCCAAGAATAATCAAAGACAAATATAACAGTTGCATTTTTTTCTGATGAAATTTTATTGCTTCTTCTAAACTCAGAGTTGGCCTCCAGCAAGGGACTGTGTGTCTTCTTAAAGTAGAACTGCACCATTTGAACTTTGCTATCATATAATGCTTTCAAGGCTGCTTGTCTAAAGTGACTTAATTTGTACTGCAGAACTAGTCTTGTACTCACAAATGCTTCAAAAGCCACAGTGAACCAGGGCAGCAGGGCTATTACTAATTTTTTTATTAAAATCCCTTAGGCATACACACAAGGCCCAAAAGCCGCTTTAATAATAGACAACATACAGCACATTTTTCTTGTGTTGCCATATAATCAAATCTAAAGCTTCTGTTCACTTTCTTTGTTTTACCTAGAGGACCAGCTTCCAATTTAGTTGTGGCCAGCACTAAACTGATTTTTCATTGTAATTAATGCCTACTTTGGCCTCAGCCACTTACACAACTTTCCATTAGAGGTTTGCAGCTATCCACAGAGTATTTCACTGAGTTACCCTCACAAACCTGCTACAGCTGCACTTTCTGTGTAACTGTTTATTATTATTATTATTTTGCAAAGAATTTTTAAATAACTCAGCCAAATAGGTTTCTTTCCTTCTTCCTCTTTTTTTTTCCTTGTTGCACCTATTAAAGTGCTTGGGCAAGGGTCCAAGTAGAAGAAAAGCCTTTAAGTG
The DNA here is from genome assembly GCF_007399415.2 of Gopherus evgoodei. Classification (NCBI taxonomy): domain Eukaryota; kingdom Metazoa; phylum Chordata; order Testudines; family Testudinidae; genus Gopherus; species Gopherus evgoodei. The sequence goes on along the minus strand of NC_044324.1, from coordinate 202,907,996 downwards.
ATTTCAGAAAAGGCTAGTGGAACTTATTTAGGCCCGGGGTCTGCTGTGGTTAATTTTCAGTCTGTGTTTTGTGCTGTCCATTTCCTCTGAAATACTACCTGGGGTTTAAGGTTCCTCAGCACAGGATGTTAATAGACCTCTGCAAACATTCAATAGGCAGCTTTCCCACCACTAACCTTAAAAAGATTGTGGCACTGGGCCCAGGGTCAGATTGAATAGATGAAAAAGTATATGCTGTGCTTTTGCTGCTCCTTGGACCTTTCCCTGTTGGCTAGTCTGACATTTTTTTGCTGATTTTTCTTAGTACCTTATTTTCAACATGCTGCCTAGAACATTCTGCTTATTATTACACTCTCCCCCACAACAGCATTACTAAATAGGAAAGAACAGCTATTAATACTTATACCTTGCCAGCTTCTTGGACATTTCTTTTTCAGCTGTAAGGTGTTGCTTTCAAGCGGACGCAATGAATCAGCTAGGCCCCTCAGCACATAATCAATATAGTGTAGCCACTACAAAAGTAGGCTTGCTGATGCTAAGTTATCTGGATTTATCTCTTTGAAGGTCTTTGACATGCACCTTTCCTGCGAGAATATTTTTTGTTTGACTCTAACCCAAGAACTAATAATGAGTTACATTTAATCTGAGATATATGATTTTTTTCTCCTTCCAGACTCAAAGGACATGAAGACATTAGTACCATATGTGAGTTTGTGTGTGATCATGTGTATGTACAGACAGGTGCATGGATGTGTGCATGCACCTGTGTTGGGGTCTCAGTGTTAAATATTCACATGATTGCCTCGTGCTGCTGCAAATCATTTTCAGAAGGGCTTGCAAAGAAAATCAGTGAGACTGAGTGGATGCTGACATTTTTGGCTTGCTCAAATATTGCCAAATGGGAACAAAACCCATGTTAGCTCCATGTGTGCACAGTGATTTAATGCAGATATATCGACATACCTTTTAATTGTACCTGACAAATTAGACAAAGCCAATTTGAAGAGATGATGATGCTTTCCAGGCTGCAATAGCTCATTATTGATTGTATTGTTTTAACGTACTGTAATGATACTCAAGGAACCAGTTTTGTCCTCCTTTGCACAGGTGCAACTCCTATTGGAGGAGCTAAACCCATGTAACTGAGGGCAGAACCGAGTGCAATAAATGAATTTTTAAAAACTTGCCTTGTTACGATCTCCTGGATAGAACAATAGAAAAGAATGTAATACAAGGGCTGTAACAGACCTGCACTGTATTGTCCTTAGGGCAGGCATTTCCATCTGCCAACAGTTGAATGTGTGAAGAATAAAAGGTATTTCTTTACATTTTGTCTCCAGAAAATAATGGTCATACTTTCATGACTGACAACAGAATCATCTTAAATACTAGATGAGCAAACTCCAGTAACCAAAATACTAACTGTATGCGAGAGATGGCCCACAACTGGAGCCTTGAACCCAAACTTGTTTGGATTTCAGTGTTGGGGCGAGTTGTATTTAAATCCTTGGATCCAAGCCTGCTGTTTATTGATTTTGGTTCTGGTTCAAAACCAGATGGGACCCATTTCCAGTTCTGGTTCAGGTGCAGCCTCGTTCTCCTTTCATGCCTGTGTAAATCAGGAGTGACTCCACTGAAGTAAATGACGCTACATTGATGTAGAACTGGTGCACTATAAGAGAGAGGGGAACCAGGCTCATGGAAAATTGATAAATAGAGTGGCATCTGTTTAGTGTGAAAACCATGTTTCAACAAATCAAAATAATAGTGAAGAGCCCTATAATGGGGCTATCTTATTAAGCATGTTGCCCTCCAACACATGTATCTGCAATTATAGCTAAGGGACAGGGCATACATAAGCACAAAATGAACATTTCCTGAGCACCTTTCAGTTTGAAATGAAGCCCACACACCCATATCGTGTCCAAAGAGTCCCTGTGTTCCTGGAAATCTAATGACATTTATATACTAAACCTCTGAGGTGCTCAAAGCTGCCAATAGCAATTTACTTCTGCCTAGCTAGGCAAGTGGTAATTTGAAATACTTTTATATAGCCAGTAACATGTAGTTTCCAAGGTATCAGTTCCCTTACTCCTCCCACATTACTAGATGCCTGCCCCTCATTTATGTTGTTGGCAGATATCTGTCTGGTCCAATTTTTCTACTGTAATTTGATAAGGTATCTCAAGACATGGGAGGTTTTGGGCAGCAATTAGGCTTTAGAATGTGTTTGCTAATCTTTTCTCCATTCCACTGTGCCCTAACCATGTGACTTTGTGTGTCTATGGGTAAAATTACCTACCACATTGTGAATCTTTCATAAATTTTGTCATAAAGTGGCCAGTTATCGTTCTGGCCCTGTAATGTAGGCCCAGATACCTCCCTCCTTCCCCTTTGAACCATGAAAGTGGTGCAAAGGGGCTGGAAAGGTGGAATTCCCCCTTCTATAGGGAAATCCTCTGTGGGCATACAACTATAGCAGCCCTGAAGTTGCTTCAGCTGGGGGCTGAGATGGCTTCTGACTGTCCCCAGGATCAGAGGAGCACCAAGATGGCTTTAAGCTACTTTTGCCCATCTCTGACTTCCCTCTGTTCCTGCACTGTTTAGCTCAGCCAGACCCAGGGATCTGGCCCATTCTTTCTAGAAGTATGATTTTCCCAGCTAGTTTTTCTAAGAATGACCTAAAAACTCAAGAATATGCTCACTGCATGTCCAGTAGCTCGTGAAGTGTTGTATATAGTAAATCACTTGCTGTACCTGTGCCTGACTGAATACCCCCTATAGAGAAGTTCCTGATATTGTTCTAAACACATTTGTGTATCTCTCTCTGACATTTGCTCTCCTAAAAGGTCAGGGCTCCACAGTACAGACAAGAATTGTCTTCCTCATTATTACGTATTACTGTGAATTGCCATTTCTGACTCCAAAGCTTCCAATGATTTCTGGTTGGCCCAGTGGGGGAAATAGAGCACAAAGCACCATGTGTCATGTTGGAGTGTCAGCTCTGAAATTAACCTGCCAATAGTCAAGTGAAAAAAAAGTGATGAATGGCTGGGGAATATTTGGGGAAAACTCACTGCATTTCTCTCAGCAGCTAATTCCTTGCTTACTCGGACTAGGAAAAATTTGGTGACATGACAAATTTTGCAAAGAAATAAAATCTCCAGAAAGAGAAGTACATCCTAGACTCATTCACACGTTTTCTTCTTTTCTGGGAAACCAATGTTCTCAGCATTTGTATTTGGATAGGCTCTGATATTAGGAGAGAGGCACAAAAGACATGCTACATTTCAGTAAACATTTTGGCTTAAAATAGATAGATTCTGGGATTTTCATTTGTTTGGGTGCCTTCATAAGGAAAAAAAAACCCTGTTTTTCTTCTTAAACTAAGGTCTTCTGGAAGGAAAAATACAGCACAGAAAAAAGTGTGAGACTTTGTGTTGTAGAAGGTGTTTTAAAAGAGTTCACTTTGTAGGAGTGTCTGTTCTCTGATTTTAAAATGAAGTACCCAATACTACCTCAGGAACAGTTATATATTTTTATCTATAAAATGTACAGAACTGTTGATGGAGCATCATTGTTGTGTATTAAACAAATGTTGCTGTCTATTTTTGTATTCATTCTGTAATGTACCTATCAACATAGCAGTATAATATGCACAAAGAATGAATTTCCTCACATTGCTAACAAATCTCCAGGTGGCCTGGTATGCTGGCAACAGCAGCAGTGCAAATCACTTACAGGTTCGGGAGTGATCTTGGGAGTTTTTGTGTTCTGGCACTGCAGAATTTAGTCATATCACAGAAGTGGTGCTTTTGAACTTTGCCAGGGACGCAGCTTGTGGCCGTCCACTCTATTTGTACCACCTGGAACAGTAGTCATTGAAGTACGTGAATATCGAAACCTGCCATATTACAGGGATACAACCTTTTGTATCCTTGACCCATGTAGGATGACTGGTCTAGGAGTCCTAAGAGAACTCCTGTGTATCACAAAAGCAGCAAAGAGTCCTGTGGCACCTTGTAGACTAACAGACGTATTGGAGCATGAGCTTTCGTGGGTGAATACCCACTTCGTCAGATGCTGCTTTTACAGATCCAGACTAACATGGCTACCCCTCTGATCCTGTGTATCACAGTTTATTATATCTGCTTCATGGAAGGGCATTGTCCTAGCATGGTGGCAATCCTGTTTTACCACCTATTGTAAATGGATTGTAAGGGTGGACACCCGATACATGTTGAAAGGTTTAGGGGTAGAGATGGGAAAACTGATCATCCCAGAATGAGTTAGGGAGAACGCAAGGACCTTATTCATACTAGCCGTAGGTACTGAAGGGACCCTGGGTAGCACTCCTATCAAAAGCAAAGACTAAAGAACAAATATTGCATAACAGCTTTAATGACAAGAATTGTTTTCCCATAAAGCCACAAAGCAAACATGCAATACAAAGTAATGCAAAGTAATTTTCTCATGTTCTTTGAATTAACATTTTCCTCATCTATATCACTGTTGCAGACTACAGGTCTGTACTCTTGAGAAGCAAAGTACATGCAGCTACTACTGTTCAGACAACAAGTTATTAAAGTTTATGGTAGAGAATCTGCTCCTGGATTGTGGAACCAGCCTTCGGGATAGATTTAATTTCCAATACCAAAGTTTTTAGAGCAGTGGGAAGGCAGTGAGAGTAAAAGCTGTGCTTTAGTGAACGTGAGAATGTGTGTGCTGTAGTCTAGAGGAGGGAGAGATGACATAGAGGAAGAAGACGCTTGCCTGGTACTTGATCTACACGTTTCTTTGAGGCTAATGGCAACTGTGCTAAGATGGGCAATGTCCAAAGAACGACCACCAGAAATACATATCCTGTTCACAAGCAGACCCAGAGAGGCCAATCATGCTTTTAATCGCAGAGGCTGAAGGAGTTTGAACAATCATGGTATCGTCCTGTCCTCCTTTTGACTCTGTAGAAGCTATTGCACATGCTTTCTGTGCCCTTGGGTTTTTAAAGGTTGTGAAACATGGGGATGGAGCTGGAGGCAAAAGGGAGACACTCTGTATGGCTCTATCTCCTCCAAATCTGCAGGGATTTCTGCACCACTGATAATCTTGACGCTATTTATATCATTTTGCATTGGATTTTCTTCTGGGGAAAGGTGCAGACAGGTAGCCAGTGGAAATAGAGTTGTTGGGGGATCTATATTGCTACCAGGGATGGGGTACCATGAGACTAGAGTCAAAGTTGCAGGATTCTATGAAAAGACATAATAATAACTAGGGTTTCTCCCCAGATGTTGGCTAATCTGTGTGTCAAGAGGGCTGCTCCCTCTGCCTGATCAAGGGGGTGGAACCACTTACCTTCCAAAATGCTGAATTCAAATTCATGGAATTTCCTGACCCCTCCATTGTTTTTTCCCACAAAAGGCATGATTTGGCCTAATATTTTTCCACAGTCAGAGGACATCATTTCCCCAGAGCATTCATAAATGTTGTCAAGTATAATGCACTGTGTCACTCTGTTTAATATAGAATGAAACACACAAACAAAACCCCACACCTTTAGAATTCTTTGGCACCCACTGAAGTTCTAAGTGAAGATGGTAGGAATGTTACCACTTTTCATCCATCTGCCTTGCTATTATAGGAAGGTAGCGTAAGTTTCATCATGGTCTACCGTTAATGAAAAATTCCACTGTTTTAATAAATTTCAGAATCATCTCACCTTGCATGAAAACCATATTTGATTTCTTTTTGGATTAATAATGCATGTAACATTGGGGAAAAAGCTAACATTTACTTGATGCCTGGAAGTCAGGATACTGTGAGGCCACACAGCAAACTGGAGTATCTTTGGCCTCCTCTCCACTACATTCTTCTGGGAGCCATGTGTGAGCGAGTGTGCGTGCAGAGATGATAAAAGATGCCACTGCTTGAGAGGTTTGCGAACTCCACCAACACCAGCCCTCCCAGAAGGGAGAAAGCCAGAGCCACAGGGGGAGAATTGGTTACTTTAGTGGCTGGCCTGGACCCTTCCAAAAATAGATTTGGGTAAGGAGCTTGTAACTGAAGCCTGGATGCTTGGCTCTTGGAGGGAGAAGATGTGAACCAATCTGGAAGATTTACCAGGATCCAGAGACAGGGTCAGGCTTGATGGTACCTCAAATAAAATTCAGGTAGCAAGGAAGCTGACCAAAGAAGGCATGGGTGAGGGAGAAAGAGTTCTGTAAATATGTGGAACATCAGCTGGTGTGGGATTGGACAGTGAAAAACGGGTAGTAGGTAAGAGATATATTGTCTCTTTGTATCAGCATATGCCTGCTTCTAAGATATAGTCTCATATAGTCTGATTTGTTATATTATTTTTAATAAGTGTTTACTTCTCTTTTAAAAACCCCAGTGTTTATGTTTTACATTGGTTGCCCTTAAAAATTGGAGCTGTTCTGAAAGTTTCTACTGTTTCTAGCCAAATCCCTCAGTATATAAACAAGGGATATTGCTGAAAGTGGTAGAAACTTTCAAAACAGGGGAATTCTTTAATTGTGCTCACTGAATTGAATTTAAAACCCAGGGTGAAATCCTGGCTCCATTGAAATCAATGGAAGCTTTGCCTTTGACTTCAGTGGTGCTAGGATTTCAATGTAAAACTGATATCCCTGCAGAAAGTCTTGCATAAGATACAACTTTCATAGCTCGTAATAGATATTAGGAAGGACAAAGTTTTGGCAGAAAAGAATATGGCATTAGTAACATTACTTAATCTACATGTAAGAGCAACAACACAATATTTGCTTTCAATCAGAGCACACACTGATCACTGGAAACATAGTATTGTGAACAAAATATGTGTCATTCTTTCTCTTATATTCCTCCATCTAGGTATAGATCTTATAAATTGGTTACTGATACTTTAAAAGTAATGAGAATTATTGACAATGGGAGTTATTTTCTTATCTATAAACCAGAATAGAGAAGGCATCAGATATATAAGGTAGGACAATAGAGTAAAGTTGAAGCAGCATATGTAAGATTAATGGTAATTATACACACTTGTTATATAAGATAGTAACACAAATTCTTGGGCCCTGATCCTCATCTGTGGCAAAGTGGATTCTCTAGGTCTGTAGAGCCAACAGTATGAGTCCTACAGCACCCCTTCCCCTATGGCCATCTTAGCAGTGCATGGGCAGAGATTCCCCATGTCCTGGTGATCCCTGGCTGCCATAATGGTCCCTTGAGGCAATTAGTAGCTAACATAATTTAGAACTGCCTTTAGTCAGCTGTATTTTACACCAGGTTCAGAGCACCCTAAGATCTGTAGAGTGAAAAGGTCGCTTAAAGCCACCCTTGCAACCTTTCCTGAGTTGTGTTGGGTGCCCCTTGGCCCAACTCAGTTTATGAAGTATACTGCCTTGAACTAAGACATCCCCCATGTGCCCAGTGTATTTCTGAGGATCCTTAGCGGTCTTTCCTGAAAACTGTTTAGCTCTGCTTCTATTTGCATGCCTTCTATGGGCAAGTTATTCATGTCCTTAGCCTCCAGCGTCACAGCCACATATATTTCTAGAGCCTCTGACCATGCAGCAGAGCAGGTTTCGGTGACCATTTGCCAATGTCAGGATTTGTACCATGACTTATTGCATTAAACTGAATTTGGTATGCAATATAAGACTGTGATAAGGACAATCAAACCTCACTCTCCAGGGCAAATGCTGATTTAGGACGAGAGTTCCTCCACACCATTGTCAGTATAGCACTATTGGCTGTGGACAATTTGGAATTCATTTACCCCTGTGCAAAGAGTTTATGCAAGGCTTATGCACCACTAAAATTGATAGTGATATATAGGTCTTGCTTATGCTGTTTGTACAGGAGTTAACTTCCCCATGTGTGTTCCCTTTACTCCATCTCCCTAGGTTTCTGACAGAAGCAGGATACCAAACTGGATGAACCAGTTGACAGATTCTGCACGGAAATTCCTTCTTTATAATGAATGCTGACAAGACTGAACTGTTAATAATTTCTTCCTTTACCAATCATGGCTATTTCCAATGATGGTTCAATTTTCCTTCCTTTAAACTTTTATACTTCAGGCTTAGATTAAGTAGACTGTAAAGCCGTCTCAGTACTCTCACAGGAATTTTTCCAAGCTGCAACCCAAGCTGTCTCCCTGGGATCCTGAAACTCTTATTCTTTACATGCCCTTAAGGTGTCTTTAATACTATTGTAATTCTTTATTCGTAGGTCTGTCTGCAAGGACCCTCAGATGCCTGCAGCTTGGTTGACAACTCTACCACCAGAACACTTGCCATAACGAGGACTGGTGAGCACATTACTCCCACAATGAGAGAACTTCTCTGGTCTCCTGTGAAGCAGCAGATCAGCTGAGGAATTATTTTACTAATATAAAAGGCTATATATGACTTTGCTCTATCATTTATGAGACCTTTTTAAACCGTACCCCTAACGGGCTCTTTTAACTATGGTTTAGAAATGCCTGACTGTTCTTCCCATTAAGAGCCATATACCTCAAGCTAGGTGCCCAGCTCCTATTATAGCTGAGTTTTTAAAAGCTATGATTATTGATAGTATTTGTAGCTGTACATGCTAAGATAAGGATCGATGACTGTCATCCGTCATTGTATAAGCTGATCAAAACAGCGCTTAGCAAGAAATTTCCCTCCACTTCCCCATATGCAGAATTGTTTAGGCTCATTGGGGTAGGTGGGGATTCTCTCCAGTTTTCCAAGGATAAGGTATTTTCTAGGGCTGGAGGTAGGATAGTAGATATGAAGGACCAGTGCAGCACAGCAGCTATTGACATCAATGGGAGTTTCTTACACATATCAATGGTAGAATATAAACCTAATAATGCAACATTTTTGGCCAGATAGTTTCTTTGTCATATGTGAATTGAGTTAATTGACTAATTCCAAATAATATCTAAAGGTATTGGACCAAATGTATTGCACTCTCTGACATGCTGAGCAGCTTCATTGATTTCTCTGGGGTTATGTGAGGCATAATGGCCTGATTCAAAGCAAATTGAAATCAATGGAAAGAATCCAAATTTTGGATTCCACCCTAAATCAGGGTGGAATTTAGCCTATATTTAGCTAATTTTTCCTTATTGTTTTAAACTTCTTTCATGTAATTGTATTTGTTTTTATCTATGGTAAAGCATTCTAAAATATTCACATGAAGGGTGCTGTGTAAGTATAAATGGTTGGCTGATTGGGTTCTGATTAGCAGTTAGGAATTATAAATAGCCAAATAGCTGATAAACCAATCTTTTCTTGTTGTTCAGCTATAATAATAAATAACAAGTACATATTTTTGTAAGGCTTTTATTCTTAGAAAGAAAAGAGAAAGCTGTAATAGGTTTAAAAAATACATGTCACATAATTTATTCTGACAGACAGATGTATTTTGTTGTTGCCATTATCATTTGATGAAATACTTTAAAGCTGGTCCTAGGTGGTACATTTTCAAATATAATATATACAGCACATCTAGCAGTTAACAAAATTTGGATGTGTAGCATAGAATGGCCATTATTTTTACTGAAAAAATAAAGGCACTAATTACTTACAGACAAGATACTTAGCACAAACAGATAAGCTTCAAAATGAAAAATTCTCGGTTTATGATAATTATGTTCTCTGCTTTGTTTTCAGAGACTGATAATTTGAGGCTTTAAAATCACCAGGAAGCCATTAATTGGAATTCTTCAATAAAAAATAAATTACATAGAAGTTCATGATGAGTTGTAAAAGCACAGAGACTGTATTATGCAGTGTGCGACATTGCTTTACTATTTATAAGCTTGCATAGATATGTCTAACTGAAAAACTGTACAGAATTTGAGATGTGCAGATAGCAATTATTCATGGATCCAAATGATCTGCAGATATTTCAAATAACTGTTTTTAGCGGATCAGCTATCCAATAAAAGCAGGGCTTTATTTCCAGCCGGCACTTTTCTAACATGTTGCTTCTTATTTTTGACATCTTATATGACTTTACTCCACTGCAGCCAATCTTAACTAGAGACCATAGAAACCATAGTTTCACAGCAGACACTACATTCCATTCATGTGCTAGTAAATATGGTTTTGAGAAGACTGTTGTGCAGGAGATTCAATTCTTTTACTCCTGTAAGGGACTCCATGGTAACTGACTGAAAGAAAGGTTAACATGTTGTCTTCTCCTGATCCCATTCCCCCCACTTTTGATCTCCTTACTCCCATTACAGTCAATAGGGATACTCATGGAATAAGGTGCTACTCAGTGAGAGTAAGGATGTGAGAATCTAGCCTTTATTGTTTACATGAATGATTGAAAGAAAAACTGCTCTTCACGCAACTGGTCTGCAAAAGCCCTTCAAGTCAGTTCTTGTTACCAGATGTAATGTTGCCTGTGAGCTGCACCCAATACTCCCTGAAGTCCATTGCAATCTTTTTAACTGACTTCAGTAGCAGTTGGAGAGAGCCCTGTGTCAGGATGTACATTAGCTCTTGTGGGGGAATCTGGAAGATCTACTACCAACTGCTTTAAACCAGCCAGGCAATTTAAAAATACAGAGCTGTAATGTTAAACATGAGGTATGCCAGCAGGGATTAGCATGAGATTTTGGCAGCTTTACATTGTTCAAAATAGTGGTAAATTCAATAAAGCTTACTGTTCTTTTACACTTCCCTCCCCCTGCCTGGCTCCCCAAGGCTACTCTAAGTTACATCGGAGACTGGTTCACTGTAGACCTTTCTTTCCCCCTTTCCTAAGCAGCCATGCACACCCCTCAGCCATAGTCAAGGATCTGGGCCAATGCCTTGAAAGAACTGCCCTTGTTCTTCAAGTATGTCATTAATGTGCCTCAATGAGTTGTTTGACTTGGATAGGTATAAAGGAATGTTGTCTGCAAACTATGCTTTTCTTCATCAACATGGATACCACGGATATCCTTGGTTACTACAAGGAGCTCTATAAATAAAGTGAATAATAAAAGTGGTAGCGGGGATCCTTGACATGTGCCACTTAGTAAGGGAAATAGAGCAGGCTTCAGCTAATTCACAAGTGTGATCTAGGAGATGTATAAAATAGCTTAATGGCCTTGGCATACCCTGGTCCAAAGCTGTGTCTCCAGAACAGTGAAGAGGCATTTTATCAGAGGATGTGATCAAAGGCATTCCCAGCATCTAATGCGAGTAAAATCCCCTCCTCCTCATGAACCATACATGGGTGGTAACCTTCAGAGTCCTTTGGATATTATGACTTGTGAGGCAACAATAGAATAAATACAGAGTGGTCTAGATGAATTTATTCTAGCAATATCAGGGAGTGCTGAGTAGCTAAAAATCTTATTTAATAGTTTGTTGTGCAAATTGAGCAAAACTCTTTGTTGGTACTTTTTTTCCTGATTACTTAAATCTGACTTATCATCGTGGTGATGTCATGACCATGCAAATCTATGGAGACCAGGATAATGTGAAACAATATCAGTGAGTGTCTGCAGGGGGAATATTACAGTGTCATGATGAAATGACATAGTGGCAAGTGACAAAGCTGCACAATAAAAATATTGGATCTCTGCTTGCTCTTGAAGTGTATCGTAATTCTTAGAGAATAAAACCTAGAGTAAATCATACAAAATCAATTGATAAGAGATCTCAGGCAGATTACAAAGTGTTCCCTCCCCTTTATTAATAAAGATGGCTTCTGCCCAGAGTTGATTGTTGATGCAGTCCTACTTTGATAAATGTTCTGTTACCCACTGAAAAGAAATGCTCCTTAATGAGCTATCATCTTCTATACTTTTCAATTTACATATTGCCATAGTAGAGGTATAGACACAGTTCCCTAGAGCTGACAGTACTGCTCTATGTAGTATTACATAAAGTGACTGGAATTTTTTTCACAGATGCCCAGAACTTTGTGACTACAAACCAGTCCCATGACAGGGCCTTTCTGTCATTGAAATCACAATAGTAAATCTGCTGCACTTCTAACTTTCTTTAGCACTCGTTGTAATGCTAATGAAGGCCAAACTCTTCAAACTTGGGTGTTTGAAGTGAGAGGCAGAGGGTCAGCAGCATGGTGGGTAGCAGGACATGGACAGTGAGGGAGTCAGGAGCACCCACTTTGCACAGCATACTCCTTTGGGCGGAGCCCTGATTGATAACAGTTCCGCTCACAGTGGCTGCTGCTCAGACCACTGATGTCCCAAAGGGGATTGGTAATGGGCTCACGTGAGCCCCTTGTTAGCAGCCCTTTGAAGGAGCATTGACGTTTTCGTTTAATAGTAAGTGTCTTCGTACTAAATTGTTGCAAAGTTCTTACTCCTCGACTAAAGCAGCCATAGAAACCAAGGTAATGTATTTCCGAGTGTTGAAGGGATAAGCTACTGGGTTCAAATCTGTATCAGGAACCCATACCCTTCCTTCCTGCCCTCTACCCCCACTTTTAATGTAAATGAGTTAAGTCACAATCACTGGCCCTCCCTCAAGTCCTTAGGCCCTGTGCATTCAATTCAGCTGGAGAATCTGGAATTGATAACCTCCATGGGAAGAAGTGATTGTTTCAAAGTCCCATCCAGTCCTACTCAGGCAGCTGTCAAGCCATGACTATGGAGCTGCTACAAGGAGAGCATTCCTCCTGTATCCCCCACCAGTATGGCTAAGCTGATGCTGGCACTGTGTGGGGGTCCTGCAGTGCTCTCTCTTCCTCTGCTTGTGCCCGCCGAAGTGTTACTAACTATGCCAACAGTGGAAACTGGATACATTTTTTTGCCACACCTAAGATATTTGTACAGCCCTATTGCTGGAGTATATGAACACCTCACAATCTTTATTTCTTCTCACAACTTCCCAGAGAGGTAAAGCTATGCTATGAATCCTCATTTTACAGGTGGGGAACTGAAGCACAGAAAGGCTCAGTGACTCACTCAAATTATACAAGATGTCAATGATAGAACAAGAAACTGAACCCAGGTCTCCTGAGTCCCAGTGGGCCATTTTTCCTCTCATTTGCCCACCTCAATCAGACTTTGATGAGCCAGAACAGGAAAGGAACCTAGAGCCTCTTTCCTGTCTTTTACGCTCCACCTATTGGACTTACTTCCCAACATGTCCCTGCCTCTCCATCAGCTAGGGGAAATAGCCAGCAGTCAACTGCAAGAGCTAATGGGGACTTATTGCCAAATCATGACATCACTAGCTCATCCTAGCAGTAACTCCCAGTTCCTGCCTTCTATCCTTCTTCAGGAGAGGAGTGAGGGGAAGGGCATGGGAGTTCAGATGGGGAACTGGCAGGAAAACGGGTTAGCCAACAAGGGGGATGCTATGAGAGCTCTGCAGGGGGTTTCAGTCTTTGAGATGATGGCTTGACACCTACACAGCCAACATTTGCATTCCCCATGGATCCTTGAGCTTTACAGGCTGGCACCTACCCTCTCCTTGATCACCAAAACCTCTTCCTCAAAGAGGGGATGGTCAGACCAGCACTCCAAGAACAACCCCCACAAAAAATGTAAGGATTTTGGTGGAATTTTTAGCATCACTCTGCATTATCCCCAGTAGAGTAGTGTTTGGGTCAATGACAGCAATACTACTAATGGTTACTTTCCTGACTTCACTGCTCTGTTCCTCCTCGTCTCTCTCCCCCAAAGTGTTACTAACTATGCCTGCAGTGGAAACTGGATACATTTTTTTTGCCACACCTTAAGCTGGAAAGCTTATGTCCAACAACCCCTTGGACTCTAACATTTCTAAAAGTCATTAGGGGAAATGAAAGGAGTAGGGAATACTTTTGATATGCCAGAATTTTCAAAGGATTTGTGAAGTATAATGAACTCATTTAAATAGTCATAATTGTCTCGAGTACATGTGAGAAAACTTCAGAAATAGCAGAATTAGGCATGCTCTATTTGTAGCCTTTCAATGACCTCCAGCAAACGTGTGACCCAGATAGGAGAGCCTCCTGTCCACTTGCATAAACATGATGTTTTAAAAAGCAGGGAGGGAGAGAAATAAAAATAAAAGATTTGGACTCATAACAGCAATGGAACGTAGAGAGACACACACTGCTGTTACAAAACAAAAGTCGAAACAGAAAGAGAATTGCCTCAAGAGTCTGTATTCTGAAACTCTGCTGCAGTGTGCTGGACTGTAAATGGGATGGTAGTGGACCTCAAATCAAAAGACGTAATCTGCTTTGGATTTTCTTCAAGGAAGGGTTTCAAAGGCACAAATGACAGTTTTGTGCCCAACTCCCAGTTGCACCTGTGAAAATCACCCCTTAAAACCTGAATGATGACAAAAATAGGTTCCATGGGTATAATAATGACTAAGGTGAAGCCCACTTTTTATTTCATGGCCTTAGTTCCCCGTCAAATGGCAGGGAATGGTATCTATTCACTGTAGTAGCTGCTCTTACACTGGTGCCCAGCCTTCCTTTCTACCACTTAAGTACTTGCCATAGCGCAAAAAAACAGTTACTAATGCTAGAATAATTTAAAAACTAATTCATTAACATATATTTTACTACATCATTGGTTTGATATTATATTGCGGCAAGCCTGCCAAATGAAGGACAAAAATGAGTTTGGTGGTGAAATCTTGACCACAGCATGACAGGCGGTAAGCAGTTCTTGCTCACTTTATCCCCACTATTACTTAATAACCTGCTGGGGGGCTATGGCACTTTCACAAGATTATCTTAGGAAGATTTCATATAGCTTAGGAAGATATATAGCTTAGGAAGATTTCAACCGATATCAGATCCTTTCCCCCCATCCCACTGCCTATTGTTGCCCCAGTAATGAACTCTGAACCACAAAGTACCACATCCCAGGTGCTGCTGTCCACCCTTCCAGTCAACAGGTAACTGGTTGATCATGTCCTCAGTATGATTCAACCATGTACAAAAGTAGACCATCTTGTGAAGGCACCTCTCATCCATTAACGATGATTAGGCCTCACCCTACTGACACAGTCGTGGCCAGTGAAAGGTCTCTTCTCCCAATCCCCACTCTAACCTGTAATGCATTGTACGTGTAAACCATATGATCAACATTTCTTATTTTAGGGCGTAGATGTCCCAGTACAAATGGGCTAGAATGGCAAGATGAGTGAACTGTAACTGTAGTAACCAAAGAAACATCTTCTTTTTAACTATGGTCTATATCTTGACTGATTTAACTGGGCTATGGAACCACAGTTCAGCTAACCTACCTGACTGACAGGCTTCAGAATTAATATCTTTGCCTGTGAACTGGACAGTCCCAGATGCACGTACACACTAGATACTGCCACCATTGCTAGGCACCTCCATTCATAGGCTGTCTGCCAAATTATTGACCCTCTTATCGGGGAGGGACAGGAGTTATTTAAATTAAGAGTGTAAGTTGGCACAAGAACAAACTGATATTAAACTGGCAGTCAATAAGTTTAGGCTTCAAATTAGACAGAAGTTTCTAACCATCAGAGGAGTGAAGTTCTGGAACAGCCTTTCAAGGGAAGCAGTGGGGGCAACCCCACACCCCCTTTCCCCCCACCCCCCAGAAAACACAAACACTTGTTTTAAGACTGTTTTACAAGTTTATGGAGGGGATGGTATGAAGAGATATCCTACAATGGTATATGACCCATCTGCTACTGCTATTTGCAAATATCTCCAATGGCCAGAGATGGGACACCAGAAGGAACATTCTCTGAGTTACTGCAAAGAATTCTTTCCCAGGTGTCTGGCTGGTGGATCTTGTCCATATGCTCAGGGTTTAACTAATCCCCATATTTGAGGTTGGGAAGGAATTTTCCCCCCAGGTCAGATTGGCAGACATCCTTGTTTTTTGGGGGAGGAGGGGAAGAGGGGTGGTTGCCTTCCTTTGCAGCATGGGGCCATTTGATGGTTTGGACTAGAGTAAGTGGTGGATTCTCTGTAACTTGAAGTCTTTAAATGAAGATTTGAGGACTTCAGTAACCCAGCGAGAGGTTAAGGATCGATTTAGGAGAGGGTGGATGAGGTTCTGGGGCCTGCAATGTGCAGAAGATCGGACTAGATGATCATGATGGTCCCATCTGACCTCAATGTCTATGAGTCTAGTGCAAAACAGAAACAAGAATAGTGTTCCTAGGATTTAAAGGTATATCAGATTAGCTATTAGACATAGCAAATTAGGTAAAAAAAATTTCAAGGCGAATAGTTTTCAAATAGAATAGAATTCAAACCTTCTAGCTCAGGGTATTGTGCAGCATTCCAAATCTGGAATATCCAACTTTCTCAGAAGGCATATATTAGCCTCTTATTGGCTAATACACGGGGACTAAGATATGGTATTTGTACATATCTGAATGTAAAAAATGGCACTCTTATGTCTATTAAAACTATTTATTTTTAACAAAAAATCAGAGGTAGGAACAAAACATGTTTTGTTTTTCAACTGAGCCTATGAAAACACAGAGTCAAATTCTGCCCTGACTCTGCAACTCTAGGCCCTGTAAGTCAGTGCAGAAACTGATCCATGCTCTTTAGCTATGTCCCATGGCAAAGAAAATAGTTCTTCCATCCCGCCCCCTGTCATTTAGGAGAAAATGCCAAACTGAAAAGAGACAAACAAGTCAATCTACAGATTAAAAATGCTTCTCTGTTACCACTGATGAAGAAAAGCACACAAAAGCTCCTCACCCTCATCCTCCTAACTTGCTTAGAAATCTACTCTTGCTGTATCAGTGATGTTAGGGCTGCTGATTAAGAGACAGGCATTTTGCATAGTAGGAAGGAGGGATAGCTCAGTGGTTTGAGCATTAGCCTACAAAGCCCAGTATTGTGAATTCAGCCCTTGAGGGGGCCACTTAGGGATCTGGGGCAAAAAGAGTACTTGGTCCTGCTAGTGAAGGCAGAGGGGGCTGGACTCAATGACCCTTGGGTGGAGGGATAGCTCAGTGGTTTGAGTATTGGCCTGCTAAACCCAGGGCTGTGAGCTCAATCCTTGAGGGGGCCATTTAGGGATTGGGCCAAAAATCTGGGGATTGGTCCTGCTTTGAGCAGGGGATTGGACTAGATGACCTCCTGAGGTCCCTTCCAACCCTGATATTCAATGATGAAAAACAAAACCTTGTGACAGCATTACTTTTGTTTCCAGACATTCAGGGAGAAGGGGGAATGGTTGAGTTTGGTTTGCAGAGTCTCTTTCTTTGTCAAGTATCAGAGGGTAGCCATGTTAGTCTGGATCTGTAAAAGCACCAAAGAATCCTGTGGCACCTTATAGACTAACAGACATCTTGGAGCATGAGCTTTCATGGGTGAATAACCACTTCATCAGATGCATGTAGACGAAATTTCCAGGGGCAAGTATATATATGCAAGCAAGTTAGAGATAATCAGGTTAGTTCAATCAGAGAAGATGAGGCGCCGTGTTAGCAGTTGAGGTGTGAAAACCAAGGGAGGAGAAACTGGTTTTGTAGTTGGCAAGCCATTCACAGTCTTTGTTTAATCTTGAGCTGATGGTGTCAAATTTGCAGATGAACTGAAGCTATCTTCATGCCTCCAGCTTCCATCCTGGGCACATCACATGATCCATTGTCTACAGCCAAGCACTGAGGTACAACCGCATCTGCTCTAACCCCTCAGACAGAGACCAACACCTACAAAATCTCCACCAAACATTCTCAAAGCTACAATGCCCGCAGGAGGAAATAAGGAAAAAGATCAACAGAGCCAGATGTGTACCCAGAAGCCTCCTACTGCAAGACAAACCCAAGAAAGAAACCAACAGGACTCCACTGGCCATCACATACAGTCCCCAGCTAAAACCCCTCCAACGCATCATCAGGGAACTACAACCCATCCTGGACAATGATCCCACACTTTCACAGGCCTTGGGTGGCAGACCAGTCCTCACCCACAGACAACCTGGCAATCTGAAACATATTCTCACCAGTAACTACACACCACACCATAGTAACTCTAGCTCAGGAACCAATCCATGCAACAAACCTCGATGCCAACTCTACCCACATATCTACACCAGCGACACCATCACAGGACCTAACCAGATCAGCCATACCATCACCGATTCATTCACCTGCACATCCACCAATGTAATATATGCCATCATATGCCAGCAATGCCCCTCTGCTATGTACATCGGCCAAACTGGACAGTCTCTACAGAAAAGGAAAAATGGACACAAATCAGATATTAGGAATGGCAATATACAAAAACCTGTAGGAGAACACTTCAACCTCCCTGGCTACACAATAGCAGATCTTAAGGTGGCCATCCTGCAGCAAAAAAACTTCAGGACCAGACTTCAAAGAGAAACTGCTGAGCTTCAGTTCATCTGCAAATTTGACACCATCAGCTCAGGATTAAACAAAGTCTGTGAATGTCTTGCCAACTACAAAACCAGTTTCTCCTCCCTTGGTTTTCACACCTCAACTGCTAGAACAGGGCCTCATTCTCCCTGATTAAACTAATCTCATTATCCCTAGCTTGCTTGCATATATATTCCTGCCCCTGGAAATTTCCACTACATGCATCTGATGAAGTGGATATTCACCTACAAAAGCTCATGCTCCAAAACGTCTGTTAGTCTATAAGGTGCCACAGGATTCTTTCTTTGTCTGCCTTCATTGCGCTACAAAATAGCTGAGTGAGAGGGAAATGAGTTTTGATCTGCAATATTTGTAAAGCAAATCCAATGTTTATTAAAAGTTTGCATCATTTCACAAGAGTTGTAACACTCTGAGAATGGAGACAAACATTCAGAACATTTTGAATGTGCAATATCTTCATAGGCTTTTAGAAACCCTGGCGATGAGTGTGATATACATACTATAGCTAGATAGCCCTATTTTAGTGAAACCAAAGTTAAGGTACTGTGGATAATGGGATAACTTTTATTGGACTAAAGAAAATAATGCACAAGCCACAGGCCTGTGCCAAATGAAGAGCATTAAAGGCCTCTTCAGCCACAAATATTGTGTATTAATCTATCAATCTAATAAAAGTTATCTCATTATCTGTCTTCTCTTCCTTTCCTTGAACAGCAATATGGCTGAAAAGCTTTTCCTGAAAAATGCAATGTACATATTTATTTTAAGTAAACATATTATGTTTTGCAACAAAAATATTTTACAGTTCAATTGGTTGCAAAGAAATATATACATATTTTCCTCTTGACTGTTTGATAGAAAGTGGATGGCAAGGGAATGTGAGAGCTCATTATTGTCTATTGTACCATGTAGCAGGGGAACAGAAATTAAAGAAGGCAGGGGAAAGTCAGCAGCTTGAGCTGCACTGACACCGATAACTTTTTATGAGGGTGAGTCAAAGCATCAGGGATATCACACCCGCGTTTCTGCCCTCTTGAACCTATTTCTATAGATCATGACAAAATAGAGAAGTGAAAGAAAGATCTCCCTCTCTCAAGCCGGGGCAAAGAGGAAACCAACCACTGATGCAAATATTTCAGATGAGAAGTTAAAAACACATCTTGTTCACAGCGGCAAGGACAGCCATGGCAGTCAGTGCCTGCATATTTTTAAACTAGAAATGGAGTTATAAAGCAATAATGAATATATTAGGAACCAAGTGGGTCTTCCTCATGCCCACTCTAGTGAAGTAAACTAGGAAGATCAACACACTGACAGTGGGGCTTGTAGTGTTCTGAAATGTAGCTATGGGACCTCCAAAATATATTTGGCACAGAGAGTGGGAGGGGAGGTTGGATTAGGATTTCAGTTTAATACAGATAAACAGTAATTCTTATGGTAGACAAAATAAAGTGACAAATGAACACTGGCTCGAAACAAACAAGAAAACTAGTGGCCAAATTCTTCATCCCGTCTATGGAAATGCAGGGCCTGAAACATCAATCAAAGTGCTAAAGTCCCACAGCATAGGATGGAGGGTGCCAGGAAATGGCTGGCCCATGCAGGGGGACCCTCTGCAACCCCCTGCAAGACATAGCAATGGGCTCTGTGGTTGATTTCTAAGTAGGGGCACAACTAGAAGAACTATGAATGGGTGAGGGGATATCTAGGTGTGGCCAATGGCTTGGGTCAAGGGAAGCAACACATTTTCTCTTCTCCAACACATGTAATAATGGTTACAGAGTGGCTCTCACAGTAGCTCCTGCAGACTGGGCTGATGACTCTGTTCCTTAGCCATGATCACCATTACCCTGTTTATCCAAGCTGTGCACTGTTGAAGTGCTTTACCATTGTTAGTAATAAGCCCAAGGTAATTAATCCTAATTAATTTTTTAAAATTTCATCCCTTGTGCTGTTGCTGATTTCTTCTCGTCTTCCTCCACCTCCTCCTATTTGTCTGTCTTGCTTGTATGCCGTATGTCACACACTAGACTTGGAGGAATTTTTACAAGCCCTTCACTGAGCAGCACTGAAATCATGGCCAGGTCGTTCGTCCAGCAAAGCAGCATAGAAGAGTCTTAACCATATCAGCATGGGGAATGTGGAGCTGGTGTAGCCTCTACAGCAAAGTCAGTCGGTCTGGGGGAATATCAGGCTGCACTCTGGTGAGCCTCACCAGCGTAACTGACTGTAGGGGGCCGTTAACAGCTGGCACAGCAAAGAGCAACAGTTAGGATACTTTAACTTGCACCAAGAGACAGTTCCAGGATGGGGTAGGAAAGTGGCTTAGAGCCACCTTGCCTTCCTCTTCCCCACAGCTATGCTGAGTGTGAACTAAGCACAACACCTCATGTTTTTAGTGTACAGTGGGCAAATCTTAGCATTTGTAAGTCTTTTAATTATAGTTGAACCTTTTCTGAGTTGGAGCTCCACTTTTTGCTGGGAGTTGCAGAGGCTGCTTAAACAGAAGCAATAGCAGCTCTGTGAAGACATCTTATCTCCCAGGAGATCATCTAATCCAACCCCCTGCTCAGGGCAGGACCAAGCCACAGACAGATTTTTGCCCCAGATCCCTAAATGGCCCCCTCAAGGATTGAACTCACAATCCTAGGTTTAGCAGGCCAATGCTCAAACCACTGAGCTATCCCTGTGCTTTTGTTACACTCTTCCACAGTACTCAGGGCTTCTTTCTCACTACAAATCTCTGATGCAGAGTTGACAACGTTGCCTGTGAGAATCTCTAGGGCTTTAGACTGGCCTCTCCTCAGTGAGAGAAAAGACTGCAGGGGGAGTCCAAATCTGGGATCTCCATGTGTAGATGTGATTCTGATCCTTTTTCATTATGACTAGCATATAGTTGTGTGCTCCCATAATAATGCACGGAGTGTATCATACCCACATTGACTGGACCCATCAGTTCCAAGTCATCTTGCCTGTGCAAAATTTCTTTCAAAAAAGCTTGCTATGACTGAGGCCCACGTTGTCAGGAATGAGTTGGGCTGCGGTTGTGAACGGAGCTCAGCTGAGCCCTGCACAGGATGTGATGGGAAGCCACACTGCCCCTAGGGGAGCACCAGGAGAGCTTTTGACTTACCATCTCCACTGGGGCTGCTCAGCACACATGTGGGTGCACACACTACTACAGGGACTGGTATGGTGAGTCACCCTTGCATGGGCCATGCAGGGGGATGAGGAGGGCTCTTTTGTAGTCTGTGCACATTGTGCATGAGTATCTTACAAACTGGCCTTTACTGTTTCTTTAGTGATTGGAATATGTAGTGATACAATATGAAAGTGAACTAAATTGTTGTTATTTTATTATTGCTCAATTCCAGTAATATTCTTAAGTTGTTTCGGGGGCTTATCGCAAGGCTCCACTGAGCCAGGGTCTGAATCAGAATGCCCCCACAAGGCCTTTTTCCAGCTCTTCAGACTCATCAGTGGCTATGGATCACCCAAACATTCAGTGGCTGGAGTCCCCCTGGGCTATCGTGATACCACTTGGTAATGTGATACAGAGTTAAATAGTCTGCAGTGTTAAAAAAGAAGTAACAAAATGAGAAGTGAGAAACAGCTGGCTTGTTCACAGACCTTTCATGAAATGGTGGCCACAATATGTCCTCTTGCTGAATTAAGAAATCACGAGCAGTCAAAATAAGGTAATTTGCAAAACACAAATGTTCCCCCTTGATAGTATGCACATATTTTTTTCCTTATTTTAAGAAAGAGTGAGAGATCACACTGAATTCACTCCTGGGGATTTATTGCCCCATCACAGGATACAAATGATTTCCAGTGCGTCAACAGAAGCTATCTGTGAGGTATAGATGTAGAAATGTTTTTTATTTTTATTATAGGTATTACAACAGCAGTAGAGGCTGCAGCTGAGACTAAGGCCTCAGTGTGGTAGACACTGTACATATATTTTGTAAGAGACAATCACAGCCCCAGAGAGATTCCAATGTCAATGGATAAAAGGTGTGAGGGAAAACAGAGGGGAAGTGACATGCTAAGGATCATACAGACCAATAGTAGAGCTGGAAACAGAACTCAGGTTTCCTGACTGCCAGTTCAATGTCCTATTTCCTAGACCAAACTGCTTCTCTATACTATGCTCCAACTGTGAATTTGTCCCATAAACACAGTGTAAGACAACAGGCTAACACTTCCTACACAGTACCCACAGTGAGGGATTTTTCAAAGCTGCACATGCAGACTGTCACTTTACAACAGACTACTGAGATTAGGTGAGAAATTTAGTTGCCTTATGTTGATATGAACTGAACAGATAAAGACTTCGCATTGCTTTTCTATACAGATATAGTCATTGGGTGAACACTAGTTCACCTGTGCATGGCAAGATATCTTGTTTTACATTGAGAGGTAGGTTTTCAAAGATGCACATGGCAATTAGGTGCCTTGCTCCCACTGGAAGTCAAAGAGAATTAGGACCTTCACTGTCATTTGTGTCTGAAAATTTGTCACAAGTTTCTACAAGTCCATTGATAGTGCTTTTTTAAGCTCTTTGGACAACTCGAAGGAAGTTCTTCTAGTAAAGTAGGTTCTACTCCATTTTTGTCACATACAGTACCAGCTTTATGACCTCAGCTATCTAGAATTTCCTGTTACCCAAAACAGGGTCATATCCTGGCACCAGTAGTGCTGAAAATTCTGTAAGTCATCCAAAAACATCAAATTTCAAATTTATTTACAGTCATTTTGTTATTCAGGTAGCTCTGTGAATTTCCTAGAGCATTTCATGCTAATTCTCCCTTCACTTATATCAATTTTCCAGCAGTGTAATTCCATTTATTTCTGTGGAGTTATTCCTGACTGACAATGGTCCAAGTGAGAGGAAATCAGACGCTTGGACTCTATAATCAAAAAGTTCTGCATGTTTGTAGCTAGATTCATATTTAGTATTTGTAGGATGGTTTCCCTAGTATTTTGTTCTACTTTCAGGTTTTTCTCCCTCAGTAGCTTAAATATTTTTTAAAGACTATTGGAAGCTTGGGTAACTATGCAGAGATAGGAATGAGTAGCAGACATATTAACACCTATGCTTCTGATTTGGAATTCAATTGGATACTAAAAGCTGTTGGAAAAAGCCCTCCTTTAAATATTTCTCAAACTATATGAAAACATACATGAGTGTTTTGGTCAAACCACACGATGCAAGGCTGAGAGCAAACACATGTCCCAGAGACTCTTGCTGTGCTCTGCCACAGAGTGACGGCAGAAAACAAAGCAAAATCACGATACTAAAATGAAGGGGCGAAGTACTCCAGTGAGGCAAAAGAAGCAAAGTACAGATACCCAGATCTACCCATAACTGAAAAGAAGCAAGAAGAAGGGCCAGTGGGAGTCATGCCCTGGCCCTGCAAAAAACAGAAGCCTAACAAATTGTTACAGCGTAGATAACAGAAAATCTGACCTCTGCAATGAACATGGAATTTTGCCAAAAGAAAGAGCACCCAGGAAATTATTGCAGCTCTCCTGGACAAAGTGAATAGCAGAGATGAAACAGCTGAGCAACAAATTGCAGCATCACAAAGAGGTTCACGAACAGCCACAGAAATTAGTTCAGCACCTGAATCATATGGAAGAAAATGTGGATGAGGCAGAAAACAGCTCACAGGAGAACTCTGAACATTATTGCAAACCCAGAAGGAGAAGAGGGCTCCAAGCTGGGTAAGAATTTTTGAAAAGATGATTTGCCAAATATTTCAGTTTCCTTTAGAAAACAACAAGGTAACACTGGAAACAGCCTGTAGATCTTTGAGTTATGAGCTAAAGTTTTCTTGTAGGATTTAAACCCAGTTATGAGTAGGAATAAAATATCAGTTTTGAGGTATGGATAATTGTTAATAGTAGGATGCTCCAGAGATCCACATTAATAGTAGTGTTGTTTCAATATATTTATTTATGATGTGGAAGAGGAGAAGAATGGTGAGAAGACAAAAATTGTGCATGATAAAAAATTGTCATAGGTTAATCAAATCTTGAAAGGAGAGAGGAAAATAATCTAGAAATTTATAAAATCCATCGTTAAGTATCCAGACAAATGAAACTATTATGTCTGTTGGGTTATTTTACTAATTGTCAAGGATAAGCACTATTATGTGTATAACTATGAATAAACTTATTATTTTGCTGACATTCGAATCCAGTTTGAATAGCCCATAGTGGCAAGAATGAAGTCAAAGGGGACTAAAATACTTAAGAGTCTGTTGAATAATGGCCAACTACAGTTATTTCAGGACTTCTGTCATCAATATAGCTCACCATGTGAGCAATTCTGTATATTACTCATAACTTCTAGGAAAGAACTGCATTTGAGCTGTGTTTTCTAAATAAGGTCACAAGAACACTTTAAATGGAAAATTTCCTATCAAGAACATATAACTTTTATATGCAACACTATATAATATAAATCTTGACCCAGAAGAGACCAAACAATAGATGCAACTATTAGCTTTAAAAGGTTGAGCGGCCAATATATTAAATAAATATTGACTGCAATATTTTGTAAATACAATCTATAAGGACCAAATGTTCCTCTCGGGAACCATTGTGTAAACCTTGAGTAACTCTGTCAACATCAGTGTTACTCCAGGTTTACACTGATATAACTGTGGCTCTGTATTTCTTATCTGAACTCCCAACTCAGAACACTATCCATACGTTATCAGGGTAGCAACTCACTGATCATTGATTTCTTAATTCTCAGTGCCATATTCTGCTCTCAGATACGCATACAGCTTTGAAAGTTGCACACAAGTACCTGGAGGCAGATTTTGACTTTACATGGTCAATATTCACAGAGGAAGAAAGAAGTGCCTCAGAGCCCGTTACTTTCAATCTTTATTACTCCACACAGATACAAACTTGAAGACCCGAAACTGGAGTCCTTCCTCTGTGAATGGTCTTTCATTTCAATGGCACCACTTATGTGAGGGAGGGCTGCAAGACTGGGCCCTGAAAGTATTCAAACAGGGAACCATTCAGCTTCTATCTTTGAATGCAGTAAAAGGCAAGTCTTTGGGCTAATAGTGCTGACCATTAGGCATTTGACTATATGTGACCAAAAGCCACTTTGCTGCCTGCTAGGTATTTGCATGGAGATTGGTGCAACATCTTTTGGCTGGCAAGCTACGTTATGTGTTTGTCCCTCTGCTCAGAAATAAACATTACCTTTCTTTGCCTCAATACATTGATTGCAGTATGCCAAGGCAAAATCATAAACTTTTCTTTTCAGTCTAGTAGCCAAGAAATAGCCAACATTACAGACCTCTCTTAAGATTAGGATGGGACATGATCTATTTGGAAGATTTGCTAATACAAGAATCATTATAAAAAAGTTACTTGACAATTGACCCATCACGACCTAAGAACTGGCTGGTCAGCTTCTTCTGGAAACAGAAATCCCTTTGCAAGTGCTAATCTTTTTCTGTGTCATCCAAATTGCTTAAAACAAACAAGCAAACAAACAAAAACTTTTAGTAACATTTTCTTTAATTGGGTCATGTGACCATTGCATATAAAGTATAATCTAGCAGAATATGAAGATTATTTTGTGCCTGTGTCTCCTTTCACCTCATTAATCTACCATTTTTTTCTTTACACTAACATTTTCTTTGCTAGTCCAGGTTATGGTAAAACAGAAGAACTAACTATACAAGTGAAGATCAACATTTCACTGCCCATAATGCCTTTCTTGTTGTCATCGAGGAGTCCATAACCCACCCCCCCTCCAATCCAACTATCTGTCTGAATTGCTGAAAGCATAAGGCTCACATAGAAGAGATAAGTAAATGAGCTTTCTTTCTTTTCCATAGGGATGAACTATAGTGTATGCAGATTATTAGAAGAGGAAAATAATATCAGAGCAAGGTGGCTTTCTTAAAAGGCATCAGTAGCATTAGTGTCATGTGTGAAGCACCCATTTGTGACAACTGTACAGACCTTTCAATGGAAAATTGTGCTGTGCTACCTTTTAAAGTATGAAATGCTAATTTTGGATACACAGTTTTTGAACTGGAAGGCTGCATTTTGCATGGAATTTTGTTTAATTTCCCAGTGAAAAAAGGCATTTGAAACACAACTGCCTACAGCCAACTGTCAACAAAAATCAACTGTAATAGCACACAGCCTGTCACTGATTTATGTGGTGATGTGGTAATCTTTTCAATTTAGCTAGATATTTTGTCTTCATACAAAAAGTTGAAAGTCTTGCTAGACATTTATGAATATTGGGAGGTACTATTAGGATGATAATAGGGCCGGATTAAAGAAGTGTTCACTAGTTCAAAGTGTCTATTAAAGAGACAAGGACTAGAAAGATATATATGGCCCCTTGGTATAAGTGAACTTCATATTTTCAGGGTTGCTTAAGACTTGGAAAATGGCATATTGAGTTCCATCTGCTAGGAAAACATCTTTCTAAAGGAGGTGGGGGCAGGGAGAAGTTGCTGTATTAGAATCTTTTCAGAAATCTGTTTTTGTTTACCAAGGTGGTGAAATGAAAATCTTTGATACTGAACATGGAGAAGACAAGCCAGGGTGATCTCCTGACAGCTAGAGTTCTGGGGCCTTTTCCCATCTTCTTTGATGGCCTATGCTTTCGATGTGGTCATTTTGCATTAGGCCATATCTCACTGAGGATTGGCAAGTGAGATGTCACACTCTACAACTTACAGCTAAGCAAAGTAATCAGCCTCTCATACAGAGCTAGAGTGAATGCAGACAAAATGATACAGCAAGACTTGAGCTGCAAAGAAAGAGTCAAGTTTATGGTTTCCAAAAATGTATAAATTTACCAGGCATTTCATTATACTGTATAAAAAAGACAAAAATGATAATTGAAAATAAATGTGGCTGTCTAGCAATAGTATATGCTGTCAGCGTTTCTTGAAATAGAATCACTTTCTTGGTACAACTTCTGTCTCAAAATTTGTGAAATGTACCTTGTTAAATTGGTTTCAGTTTGAGTATTTGTTACAGAGCATCAGGCACAATTTAAGGATCTGTCTGTGTATTTACATACCTGCAGGTTTATACAATTACATTAATTATTAACAGCATGTTCTGCAGGTGCATGCCTGTATGCATGTCCAAATGAATATATGTAATGTTACATTTATTACTGTGAGCTCCCAGAGTTGCCTGCTATCGTTAAGGTTGCTCGAGAAATTCCATTATAAACCCTGTTTTTATGAGGAACAGAGTTACTAATACAGATGTACCAAAATAATCTGTTTTTTCAAGCAGTATACAAAGAGCAGATGTACCTTCTAGTAAGTGATATTAAAATTCAACCAGAAGAGAGAAAGGAAATGTGTCCAGGAATTGTCATTTCTTCCAGGTGCTGCTCCGGGCCCCAGCATGCCAAGCGCGTGCTTGGGGTGGCAAGCCACTGGGGGAGCTCTGCCAGCCACCGCGAGAGCAGTAGGCAGGCTGCCTTTGGCGGCTTGCCTGCGGAGGGTCCACTGGTCCCGCGGCTTTGGAGGTCCTCCGAAGCCGCGGGACCAGCGGACCCTCCGTAGGCAAGCCGCCGAAGGCAGCCTGCCTGCTGTGCTTGGGGTGGCAAAATGCCTAGAGCCGCCCCGATTTCTTCTACAACAATTTCCCCCAATTTACTCTCTGGCAATGACAAGTGATATCCATGTTGACTATCTATGATATTCCTATCTCACAAGCCTACCGGGGGTAATCCTGAAGGTCCCCACTCCATTTCAAGAATGGGAGAAACCTCTCTCAAGGAAGCATCTTATCATGTCTCTCCATTTCTCGGTAAAGTGTGTGCTGCTACACTCTATAGGCCCAGTTTTAACTGATATTCAGTAAGAACAGGAAGTGTTTTTATAAGGGTTACAGTCTGACAGTACTGAGTTCCCTTGAGTCTGTTTCGGAAGGAAAAAGGGATCCTTCACCCAGAGACTTTCTGACAGTGGAGGACTTACTCCTCTAGAAAGATGCTTTCAGGGTGAGTAGCTCCCCTCATAATGTAGAATCGCCAAGTAATAGTTGCTTTGAATAGCACAGAACTGTTGTAACTCCCATACTGAATGAATCCCATTAGGAAGGGATGGGAAAGGAATGGACTGAGGATCAGGCAGTGATCCAGAGGGGAATCTCTTCCCCCCTGGAATTACATTCTGGTTTTGTTTAATTTTATTATTTTAAATCTTCTATTTTTATGTTCTATTGACTTTCTCCAGAATCCTCCGCCACATACAGCCTGAGTTGCTCAAAAGGCTGTGGTTGTATTTGGCTGGGTTAGGCACTATGAAATTGCTTGGTCATCATGCAAAAATTCACTGCCAGTAACCAAAAATATAGTATTCATTTTAAAATAATGCATTATACTGTTATGACTTTAAGGGACATTAATGGGTATTCTTTGCTCTATGATCTGCCTCTGGACTTCTTCCCTTTCCAAAATGGCTTGTCACTAGGTGTTGAAATGTCTAGTTCTTAACACTTTGATGGAACTGGTGTGCTGAGCCT
This sequence comes from Gopherus evgoodei, assembly GCF_007399415.2. NCBI lineage: Eukaryota > Metazoa > Chordata > Testudines > Testudinidae > Gopherus > Gopherus evgoodei. The sequence continues at coordinate 202,879,122 of NC_044324.1, read as the reverse complement.
AAAGGGAATATTTTTAAAATATTTTTAACAAGTTCAAAAGTTTATGTTCAAACTCCAACCCCCCTCCCCCAATTCTGGCCTCAGTCACACCTATTTTCATGGGCTCACCCACTTATACCTGAGCTTGGAAAGCTTAGATTTCTAATGGCAAATGTTGGTAAATATCGATTTCACTGTGCATACATAAACTGACAAAAACATATTTTTGTTGATAATCTAAATTTAGGCAAAATAAGAAAAATACTGCTTGAGACTTTATTAGAATCCCACCTCAATGTGACTAAAATGTGTTGTAATGCCCAAATTAGTGGAGATGGAACAAGGATACCTCTTAGGTAACTTTAACTTTTAGAGTATCATTGTCTTCTGTCATTAAATAATTGTCCAACATGCCCCCAACACAGTTTTGCGCAACTATGACAATTTCAATTGTTAAAAATTTAGAAAAAGCTTAAACATAAACATTGACATTTTCTGTAGCCACCTCTCCCTGAAGTTCATTGGCTAGAAGGGCCATTTTCCCATAAAGCCCTGAAAAGTTCCACTCCAGATTTCTGACCAGGACTGTGGAACAGCTAAAGATGACATGCTCATATCTTACCAGAAAATCTATTCCAGAATTTAGAGCATGCTGAGACATGGCGCTGGAAGTTTAGTCAGTGCTGTGTGGATACTCATGAAGGGCAGGTGCAGTCAGTAATGCTGATAGTTAGGTATCAGAGGAGTAGCCATGTTAGTCTGGATCTGTAAAAAGCGACAAAGAGTCCTGTGTGCGTGTGACGAAGTGGGTATTTACCCACGAAAGCTTATGCTCCAATACGTCTGTTAGTCTATAATGTGCCACAGGAGTCTTTGTCGCTTTTTGCTGATAGTTATGGTCACAATAGCAAGACTCAGCATTTTGATTCAAAGGATACTCCATAACTGAGGACATCTTCAGTCTGTGTCTGATCATCTCTTTATTAACTCTTTCCTGATCACACTGTAACCCTTCTGCCTTTTCTGCATGTAACTCTCAGACAACTCAGTCCTCCATTGACCACCACTTCTGCTGTTAACAAATAGAGTTCCAACTTTCATTGGGGTCCCTCTTGCCTACTAGGACCATGCCTGAGTTCCAGGTAAGCCTTTTCATCATCCTCAAGGGCCTAGACTGTCCTAGTCATCATCCCTTGTGTAAGGCTAATAACAATGATTCAACTTACAGGATGATTGCCCCCAATGGCCAGTGTGACACTGTAGCTCTTTCGAGGCTGACTCTGAAGTTGGGGTAAAAGGGAGGTAGTCTTTTGAAGTCAATGGGACTGATGACTCAGGTGCTTAAGTCTTTTCAGGATTGGGGCCTAGGGCTGATAACGGCCTTAATAATCATCTTCAGCCACCATTTTGTAGTGGTGAAAAGGGGTTATGGCAGGAAGAAAGCACAGAAAAGAGCTGACCTCCCATTTTTAATACAGGGTTGATTTGATATGAAACAAAAAGTAATTTTTTTTTAAAAAGACAGTGATAACAACAACAGAAAAACTAAAAACAAAAGAGGAATTTCAGTAAAGCAACTGTTTGGTTTTAGAAGACAACAAAGACCGAGGAAAAGGTGTTTATAAGGCCTCTTCAGTGGTATTTATAGCCTTCAACACTTGTAGATGTTTATCATATCTCTGTTTAGTAGTTATCCAGCTGATCATACAGAGATAGTAGCAAAGATTTTATAAGAGACCATATTTTTCAAGAAAGTCATACTTCATTGATTTTCTGTCAGAATAGTGGGTGATGGCTTTGTTTATAATAATCAGACCTGTCAGTTGCAGGAGCTTTATGGTATTTGTAGTAGATGGAGTCAGAGATATAGTTCTTACTCTGGCAAAACTCCCACTGCAGTCAATGGGAGTTTTGCCTTGAGAAGGATTCTATCCTGCAAACACTTATGCATGCACTTAATATTACTTACATGAGCTCTCCCACTGAAGTCACTGGAAGCACTTGTGCTTAGAGTTAAGCATGTGTGTTTTCAGTATTAGGCTGTAAATGATGTTAATTAAAACACTGAGGGTTAAAGACTGAGAAGTCAATGGAAAATCATCCATTGGTTTTAATAAACTTTGGATCAGGCTCTGAATTTTGTCTTCTGTACTAGGGCTAAGACAAGGGGGAAGGTGGCCTCTTACTGTGTGAAAAGCAGGCAGGATATCTTCATAGTACAACAAAGCATGATGGCCTGAACATAAATGCCCGAGCCTATACTGAGAGAAGTATAGTGCCTCCTTAAGAGAAGCTTGATGGATCCTGTGATTTGTGTAAGCGGATGCAGGTTTACTGGGTGAAATCCCACCCCCATAGAAACCTCTGCTGACTTCAGTGGGGCCAGGATTCCACTCCTAGTATATAGCTATATTTTTTCCAAAATAAATATTTATTTACCTATTATCTACAGATATATTCTAATGTATATACTATCACATACTACATACATCTGCACTGTATATACAGCATATACGAGTGTGTGTATGTGTGTGTGTGTGCACGCATGTATTCTGTGCAGGTTACTTTGCGTATTAATAAGACAATCCATACATTGTGTTGGACATAACTGTATGCAGTTAATGCTCCAGGTACTGATTTTTTTTTAATCCTGAAATATGGCTGATATGGTCCACTGCAAAATGAACCTATATTGGAAATGGCAGAATTGTAATGTAAAATATACTGGGGTCAGTGGGGTGTGATGTTTTTTGCATACATTTTTTCTCCCTTGACCCATGCCATTCTCCTGCACATAGGGAAAAAAGCTTCATCTCGCACAGAAATGTGATGTCCTTTACTGCCAGAGGCTGTTGCTGTTTTAAATGAGGAAAAAGCACAATGCATGAAGAAGGAAAATTAAAGCATATTCATTTTGGAAATTAGATATGGTGTCAGGAGACTCTCTGGAAATAGCAGTTAGAATGGAGCACCAGACTACAAGACAGTTCACTGAACTTTTGACCACTATTTATATCATAGAAGCTTTTGAAATGAGTAGATAGCAAAGCATTTTATAGCTTCTTAATAGTGGGTTGTGATTTTTAGTAGACTTTATCTTTTTCTCAGTGTATATGAGATATGTAAACAAACTACGTAGTGTAATTACATTATGTTGGCACGACTTTAGGGGGTTTTTTTGTGTGTTTTTTGTTTTTTTCCAATTTATAGTAGAGAGAGGCAGCTACTGAGATGTCCAGTACATGGTATAGCATAATTGGTAGAGCATAAATATTTTCTGGTTGCTGCTGGCATCACCATCTTGAAGGGTCAATATTCTTCCAAGAACTGGTATTGCGGCTTGCCATCTTTGGAGGATAATATAATTTTAAATGGAGCTAGTCACTGGCTCTGCTTCATTCAAGTATCCCAGTACCCATCTATCTCCAGGTCTTTATACCCCTTGGTATTTCATAGCTGCTTCTCTCTCCTCCCCACTTTTCTTAGACAATGTTGAACTGATCAAGTTGATAGTGTTTAAAACAGTCCAACAATGCCACATTCTTTTTAAATTTGACATTAAGATAAGCTTAAGCTTGAGGACATTCATTATGAGGAGACTCTTTCTTTTGTCTTTGCTGTTTAGCCTTACATACAGTACAGTACACCCCTTGGGGTGGGAAATAACAGACATTCCTTCTGCCATAGGAGATATTTTTCTTCCTTGGACCAGAAGCTCCTCTCCTATCACTAGCCAGTAACAACCCTTCTGTTCATCCTTATGTCAAAGCCGCACAACTGCACTAATAGTGATCTCTGACAATTAGAGATGAGCTGAAATGATTTGGCAAACTTTGTGTACTGCTGAACCTAAGGGTGTGTTCAGATCCCTCCGAGTAGATTGGGTATCTTGCCAACCATTCACTCACCACCTACCCAGTCCTAATGGTGAGATATAGTAGTTAGGACTTTTAGTCCAGCTGGGCCTGGAGGATGGAAGAGAATTAAGGAGGGAGTTTTGATATAAATGCATCTTTTTGGCTCAGCAACCATTTCTTGTTCTTGCCTGTGCATTCCAGGCACTGTCAGCAGCTATTCCAGGTTTCCTCTGCCTGTGTGAGATGTATACGTTTGGATATCTGTGTCTCTTTCTGTCTGTTTACAGCATGGAGCTAGATGGGTTATATCCTGAGATAGGGATGTCATGTAAATGACAGAGAAAGTCAACACATGAAGTAAACTTTAAAAAGAAATAACATCTCAGTTAAAAATAACCCGACTAGGTTTTGGTTTCAAGTTGGCTTTTTTGTCTTAAGATTTATTACGTTGTTTGTGCCCAGTGAGTGAGGAGGAAGGACTATTCAGGGCTCTGATTGCATTGCTGATTAACTTAAATTATATATGCCAATAGCCTGAGACACTTAAGCCAAAATTTTACAGAATGAGGCGTAATCTTGGATGCCTCCATTTTTAGGGGCCCAATCTGAGACTGCCTTAAGAAACCTCATCTTTCAGAAAATGTTGAGCAGCCATCCTCTGAAACTCAGGCTGCTCTAACATGTCTCAAAGTGGGCACCTGAACCTTGCGGCACTGTGATGGAGTGGTACATCACTGAGGGTGATTGACTGGCTGGAGTTCAACTGAAACAGGGTTCAGGAGCTATAAAGAAAATAAAATGTCTAGTCAGGGGCTTGGTTTGAGATCTGCTTCAGCTTTGGAAGACTACTTATCCTGGGACTGAATTTAGCCTGTAAGTCTAGTTCAGGCAGAAGTCTGTTCAAATCTTGAAAAACTCCATTTAACTTGGATGTCTGTCAGAGGCCTCCACCTACCCGGAAAGATTTTGTTCAGCCCAGACTAACGCTTGTTCTAACTCTGAGATTTTTACTTCAGCAGGGAGCTATATTGTTATAAAGTTGCTTTGGGTTTGAGTTATTTTTATTCTTACGGGACAAATTATAATAAATATAATATAATATAATAAATAGCCTCCCTATATTTTAAATACTCCTGTGTCCCTTTCTGCCTCTTTCCCCTTCATGGTACCTGAGTCTCTGACCCTTAGCCAACAGAACGTTGTGTATCAGACATCCAAAAATGTTAGCCTTATTCTTTACCCAAGTGAAACTCCCATTTTACTACAGATACAAACTCACATTTGTAGGAATGGGGTAGTGAATGACGATAAGTGACTGAAATCTAGAAACCAGTAAATTAAAATATCTGCTTGGTAAACATATGAAGTATTGTCAGGCAATTCGTAGCAACAACGTAGCCCCATAGAGAATGATTTCATTGATACTAATGACTTTGAACAAGATGACTGTAACACTTCACAGTTAAGACCGTATAAAACCCCGGACCAGAGCTCTGGCAATTAAACAAGACAGGAAAGAACATGGTCACATCATTTGCAGTTGAAATTTTGCAAGCACATGCTAAACACATTGACTTCCCATGAATGTGAAATGTAAAAATTAATTTTAGACCTTACACACATCTATATTATAAGTGCCTCATTTTTCTGACAGCAATGTCTCAGGAAAAGCCAGTAGCCCAGAAGTGGCTGAGAACCAAAAGCTAAAATGTCCTATAATTTCCCAAATTTTGCCAGCTTCTTCCTTCCTAACTTCTCAAACTTAATGAATCAAACGACTGGTGGGCTTGATCACACCATTTCCCTTATTATGTCAGTGACATTCACGCAGTTAGGGGGCAGAAATGATACCTTGTGACCTAATGTGACCAATCTCACAGTGGTAACAACATATGGTGAATATACACAGCAAACACAGTTCACAAACAATCCATAGTATGAAATGTGTTTTAGTGGAACATTGATCTACTAATTTCATATAACACACTCATTTGTATAAAGAAAGTCAATTCAAGAACAATTTTCAAACAAGAACAAAAGGTGACATTTGTCAAATAATTTGTCCTCTAGTGATAGTTGGCTCAGCCCTACTCAAGTACCAGACAGGTCCAGTAACCCAATTGTTTTTTAGAGTAACTTTTTGTTGTGTTGGTGGTGATTTTTAAGCTCCATCCCATTTCTATTACAGGGGCCATTGTTTAGTTTTGATACGGGTGAAGGGTGAATTCAGGTTACATTCTGACATTACAGTGATATTTTCAATAGCAATCAATGACTTGTCTCATGACAAGTTAAGGTTTATGAGGCAGCCTAACAATGTTCTTATATCTTCTGTTTACCTGATTGTACTACCATCCTTAGGAGCCAAACAATTGTAGTGTTATAAAAAGGTGCTGTCACAGTTAAGGGGATTATAATGGAGTTTAATAAACCTGGAAGATGAGGCACAGAACCTCCACATTCATTGACCTCCGAGAAGTAATATAAACAGAAGAGATAGAGGTCAAAAAGCTCACCTCAGTTGCTGTAGATCTCCATGGAACTGAGCAAGTCTGTACATAGTGCATTGAAATGTCACTGTATCAATTCTGTCCTCACAAAGACCTCTGCTTATTTGGCCATGGTTGCCAGTGAAGACATCGTGACTGCATTGCTTTACTATAGGGATAACACCAGGGTAAGTATTTCAACTATTACTCATGTGGCATCATCCAAAAGGGAGTTTTGAACCTCTGACATTACAAACAGATTTGTTGTTAAAGGGGGCCATCTACCTTATTGTGTGTATATAGCATCTGGGATAAAGTGGATAAGACACCATTTTGCAGCTCAGACTTTCATGGCACCTCCTGCTTGGTGGGCTGTACTGCACACAGAACACCAAACTGTGTCTTTCTCCAACATGGGTGAGTTGGAGAGATACAAATGCAAGGAGCCCTTTCTTCTACTTCCCTCACCTTTCATGCCTCAGGATGGGGCCAGATCTCTGTGTTTTGGGAGAGCTGAAAGAGTGATCCTGCCTACCATCCCCAGGAATGCAAGCCGCTTCAAAGGAGCCTGGGAGAAGGTAGCCCATGGAGCAGTGTGGCACAGTTAAGAGAGCAGGTTGCACCATCCAAAGGGACAGTGCAGCCTGCTCATTGTTCCTGTGCCGCCCCCAAATGTGGGTCGTATTGTAAATGACACAATCTGGTTCACTATTGTTTCTGGAACACAAGTGCCTCCAGCTCAAGCTACCTTAGCTCAGGGAAGAGATGGCCCAAACAGAAATTGTATTTAAAAAAAAAAATAAAAAATAAAACCCCCACAGAATATGATTTATAATAAGTTACAGGAACAATTTATTCGGTCTCTCCATGGATTAGAGAGGTGGTACTTGGGAGCAGCTTGTTAAACAGAAGTGCTTGGCCCTTGGCCTTGCACTGCTGTTTAATGATCCACTCTTCATGTGCCACCTCTCTAATCTGCAGAGAGATAGGTACAAATTGTATCTATAATGTTATATTACTTAACAGTATAATGTATTATAAATCATAAAATTGCATCCCTGCCTTGTAATTGGTGAAATGTGTTGCATGAGAAATCCCCTAATACAATATAGAGTGGTTGCTCTTATGCATAACTACCTCTCTGGATCAAACCAATTCAGTCCAGAAGTGGTGAAGGGAGAGTTAGAGCTTTTTTAATTAAAAAAAGCAAAAATATGACTTAGAATGGCTTTATAGGCCCCTCATTGGCTTTATAGGCCCCTGGCCTCAAACAGCTGTTTAATAATCTACTGCTTGCTTGGAACTTCTCTCTCTCTCTGCAGCAGGAATTGATCTCTGACATATTTAGCATATACCTGAGATGACATGCTATATACATATACAACACACACACACACATAACACACCAATGCATATATGTGCGTGTAGCTCTACATATCTATTTCTTTCTCTATCCCACCTCATACACACACACAGATGCATACCATAGGTATATCTATATATCACTGTCTGAGCCACACAGCACAGATATAAAACTTATTTTCTCTGCAGTGATATCACAGCTTTCCCAAATAGACAAACATTGTTGAAGGCTATCTTCATCTGTCATAGAAAAACCTGCTGGAGAACCAAGTTAGCCAAGTTGGTCCTAAAACTGCAAAGATTCTTCTGCATCATGTATCCTGTATTGCTTTATTGTATTTTAGTTACATATGGATAATAATTTTGTTGTATGGTTGTAATGGATGTCCAGAGCACATTGATATATGACCTATTTTTTTTAGTATTTGAATAACTCCAAATAACATTTGAACTGAAAGCAGATTTTTGTAATGGAAAATGTTAGGCATCCTTCATAACAGGAGGTGCCACCAGTCCCATCTATAATAGTGGAGGGAATATGGTTTTGAAATGTGTGGAGTAGACATGAGTTTGACCCTCCTAAACCATGGATGTCTCAAGATTTGCAAGGAATGCTCATCTTATCCATATATCTGTCTATTTTTGTAACTTACTGAGTTATTTGCCTCAATAAAAGCCTATGGCAGTGAAACATACAATTTTTTTTAAAAAATCTCATATGTGGTATTAAAAAAGTACAGGATAAAGAATGTCTTTTGACACTAGAGGGGAAGACTTCTCAAGAAAGCCAGTGGAAAATGACAGGCATAGGAAAAGCTGATTCCATGATTTTAGGCTTTACTCGCAGTATTTGCTCTTTGTTCGGAATCAGTGGGCCATATTTTGCATCCATTGGAATTAATGGGCTCTAAAGGGTAGGCATATCTTTTCTTTCCCACCCTCATCACTGTGTGTTCCATTCAGAACACCTTTATTGTTCCCCTCACCTTTATTGTTCCTGTGTAAGGGGGTAGCTGATGCACCCTTTTTCTCCTCCTGTGTGCTGGGAAGGGTGTCTATGTCGGGGAGTGGGGAATACTCTCATACCTGCTCATGCATTCAGATGTCAGTCTTAAAGAACAGGGAGTGGTCTAATAGCACTCAGCTCTGTTTCATGTTAGTGCTGAAATGCCATATTCTGTCTTTTCACCCCAAAAGACTCCCACTGGCGTTAGGAGGCCTCACACTTCAAGGGGATTCAGAGTCCAGGGCGGCTTGAGGGACTAGCAAGAGGCCTGGTGCAGGCACTAGCAAGTGACCCAGCCCCAGCCCACCCACTCCACCCCACTGGCATTGCTCAGGGGACGGGGCAGAAGCCAGAAAGAGGCAGGGCAAGGACGTATAGTCCAGTCAGCTTTCTATCCACCTTATAGTGCAACTCTAAGGTAGATAGATGAAGGTGGACTATAAGGTGGCTAGTTCGTCGGGCTCAATGGGTAGTGATCAATGGCTCCATGTTTAGTTGGCAGCTGGTATAAAACGGAGTGCCCCAAAGGTCGGTCCTGGGGCCAGTTTTGTTCAATATCTTCATTAATGATCTGGAGGATGGCGTGGACTGCACTCTCAGCACTCTCAGCAAGTTTGCAGATGACACTAAACTGGGAGGAGTGGTGGATACGCTGGAGGATATAGAGGAACCTAGACAAATTAGAGGATTGTGCCAAAAGAAATCTGTTGGGGTTCAACAAGGACAAGTGCAGAATAGGGCCATTGCCAGCAGATGAAGGGACACGATCATTCCCCTCTATTCAACATTGGTAATGCCTCATCTGGAGTACTGTGTCCAGTTTTGGGCCTCAGACTATATGAAGGATGCGGAAAAATTGGAAAGAGTCCAGCAGAGGGTAACAAAAATGATTAGGGGACTGGAGCACATGCCTTCTAAGGAGAGGCTGAGGGAACTGGGATTGTTTAATCTGCAGAAGTGAAGAATGAGGGGGGATTTGATAGCTGCTTTCAACTACCTGAAAGGGAGTTCCAAAGAGGATGGATCTAGACTGTTCTCAGTGGTAGCAGAACAAGGAGTAATGGTCTCAAGTTGAAGTGGGGAGGTTTAGGTTGTGTGACAAAGTTCCTCCTCTACCATTTATTTGGCAGATTTGCTCACCTCAGTGATCTTCCCCACAGTCTGGGTCAACTTCTCCTGTGTCTGATCAGGAGTTGGGGGGTTTAGGGGGAACCTGGGCCCACCCTCTACTCCGGGTTCCAGCCCAGGGCTCTATGGATTGCAGCTGTCTATAGTGCCTCCTGTAACAGCTGCATGACAGCTACAACTCCCTGGGCTACTTCCCCATGGCCTCCTCTGAACACCTTCTTTATCCTCACCACAGGACCTTCCTCCTGGTGTCTGATAATGCTTGTACTCCTTAGTCCTCTAGCAGCACACCCTCTCACTCTCAGCTCCTTGTGCCTCTTGCTCCCAGCTCCTCACAAGCACTTCCTCTCCTCTTCACCTGACTGGAGTGAGCTCCTTTTTAAACCCAGGTGCCCTGATTAGCCTGCCTTGATTGGCTGCAGGTGATCTAATCAGTCTATCTGCCTCAGTTGGTTCTAGCAGGTTCCTGATTACTCTAGTGCAGCCCCTGCTCTGGTCACTCAGGGAACAGAAAACTACTCATCCAGTTACCAGTATATTTGCCCTCTACCAGACTCCTGTACCCCACTGGTCTCGGTCTGTCACATATCCCTCCCCCCTGCTCAACACCAAGGGGTTGGGCAGCTTGGGAAGCCAGACAGTGCACACGTGACAAGCCATCTGCATTACCATGATGGCTCCCTGCTCTGTGTTGCACATGGAACTGGAAAGGTTGAATGGATAAGAACCACCTGGTCACCCTCGTGTTCTCCTTGTTCTGCTACATCCATTGAAGAGGAGCATGGTTGGTCACGAGGACAAATCTGCGCCCAAGCAAGTAGTAGCGCAATGCTTCCGTGGCCCATTTTACAGTGAGACAATCTCTCTCCACCACTACATATTTTTGTTCCCTCAGAAGGAGATTCCTACTGAGGTAGAGAATTGGGTGTTCCTCCTCCTCGACCATCTATGATAGAAAGGCCCCAAAGCCTACTTCTGATGCATCTGTCTGCAGGATAAATTCCTTGGTGAAATCAGGGGCTATCAGTACGGGGTTACTGCAGACAGCAGTCCGTAGGTCTGTGAATGCTTCCTCTGCTGCATCAGACCATCTCACCAGATCAAGTCTGCTGTCTTTCACTAGATCTGTCAGGGGACTTGCTCTTGTGGCAAAGTTGGGGATAGATTGTCAGTAATACCCCACTACACCTAGGAATGCCCAAACTTGTTTCTTGCAACGTGGCAGGGGCCAATTTAGAATGGCATCCAACTTGTTCACTTGGGGTTTTACCAGACCTTTTCCCACAATGTAAACAAGATATTTGGCCTCTGTAAACCCTACAGCGCACTTGGCAGGGTTTGCTGTAAGGCCAGCTTGCCTGAAGATATCAAGGATTGCCTCCACCTTCTCTAGGTGGGTTTCCCAATCTGGGGTATGAATGATCACATCGTCCAAGTAGGCAGCAGCATAACTGTAATACGGGCATAATAGATTGTCCATGAGGCACTGGAAAGTAGCTGGGGCCCCATGTAGTCCAAAAGGGAGGACACTATATTGAAAAAGTCCCTCTGATATAGAGAACGCAGTTGTTACCTTTGCGTCTTCCGCGAGGGGAATCTGCCAATACCCCTTTGTCAATTCTAGAGTAGTCAAATACTGGGCATTATCCAGATGGTCCACTAGCTCATCTATGTGAGGTATAGGGTATGCGTCAAAATGGGATACTTCGTTTAGTCACCGGAAGTCATTGCAAAACCTTGTGGTGCCATCAGGTTTGGACAGCAGCACAATTGGGCTGGACCACTGACTGTGGGATTCTTCAATGATCCCCAACTCCAGAATTTTTTTTTCTGCTTTTATTTCCTCCTTTTGGCCGCTGGCACCTGATAGGGCCTCATGGTTATTCTGACCCCAGGGTTTGTGACGATGTGGTGATATGTCTCAGTTGTTCAGCCCGGTTTTGTTGAGAACACATCTTGGTTCTGGAAGATCATCTCAGATACCTCATTCTTCTGGTCTGATGTTAAATCGGGAGACACTCTAACCTGTTTGGAAGGCTTGTTTTCCTGGGTTAGGTCTATTTGGACAGTTATGCACGCCTCTTGTGCATGCCAGGATTTCAGAAGGTTGATGTGATAAATCTATTTTTGTTTTCAGTGTCCTGGCTGCCGCACCTTGTAGGTTACTTCCCCCATGAGTTCAACCATCTCCTAGGGTCCCTGCCATTGGGCCAGAAGCTTGCTTTCTGCTGTGGGTACCAACACCATCACCCGATCCCCTGGTTGGAACTGTTGGACTTTTGCCTGGCGATTGTAATGGGTTCTCTGGGCCTTCTATGCCTTTTCCAAATGTTCCCGTACAATAGGGGTGACACGGGCTATCCGGTCTCGCATCTGTATTACATATTCTATTATATTTCTCCCCTCATTGGATTCCTGTTCCCAGATCTCTTTGGTGATATCTAGTATGCCATGGGGGTGATGCCCGTATAATAACTCAAAGGGGGAAAACCCAGTTGAGGCCTGAGGTTCCTCTCAGATAGCGAACATAAGATAGGGTAGTAGAGTGTCCCAATCCTTCCCGTCCCAACTTACCACCTTCCATATCATAGCCTTGAGGGTTCAATTAAACCTTTCTACCAACCCATCAGTCTGTGGATGGTAGACTGAAGTTCTCAAAGTATGTATATGAAGCAGTGTACAGAGGTTCTTCATTAGCTTTGACATAAATGGGGTTCCCTGGTCTGTTAATATCTCCTTTGGTAGCCCCACTTGGGCAAAGATACCCACCAGCTCTTTGGCTATTGTTTTAGAGGCTGTGTTCCGCAGGGGGACGGCTTCTGGGTAGCGAGTAGCATAGTCCAAAACAACAAGTATATATTGGTGGCCCCGAGCCGTCTTTTCCAGGGATCCCACTAGGTCCATGGCTATTCGCTCAAAGGATATCTCTATGATGGGAAGGAGTATTAAAGGTGCCCTCAGGTGGGGACAGGGACTGTGCAGCTGACACTCCAGGCAGGACGCACAATACCTCCACACTTCTTCATGTACTCCGGGCCAGAAGAACTGTAGTAGGACTCGTGCCAGGGTCTTCTCTACCCCCAAATGCCCCCCAAAAAGATGACTATCAGCAAGACTTAATACAGCGTTCTGGTGTTTTTGAGGCACTAGGAACTGCTGTACCTTCTGACCCTGTACTGGTGCAACCCAATATAAGTAGGGTCCTGGTCCCTGGGTTTTCCTTTCCATGGGGACCCAATCTATTTCTGTCACATCCTTCCTAATGTTGTTGTACCTTGGGTCTTCAGCCTGGTCCCATCCAAAATTTCCTCTCCCGAGGCTAATCTGCCCAAGAACTAGGGGCCCAGTCTCTGTTGCCTCTACTAGTTCAGAAGCGTTAAGGTAGGGGTCAGACTCAGGTGCTTCTCCCTCCTGGGTGGCCTCCTTTTCAGCTGCTTGGGTCCGCCTACCTACGAGAGCGACCCTCTGGCTTTGAGTCAGTATTCGGGTTCCCAAAGCCTTAGCTGCCCTCCTTTCCCTTTTCAACTTTCTACCCTGTCTGGGTATGGAAAATAATCTGGGGATATTTCAGAGAAGACTGGGGGCTGACAGTCTACTGTGGATGCCTCACTAACTTCAGGGTTCCCCTCTTTCTCCAATCCTCCTACTGGGAGTAAGATTCCAAACCCTGGGAAGTCCCTCCCTATGAGCAACGGGTATGGGAGTTTAGGGACTACACCTGCTGCTACCTCAGTAGTGTTCCCCTGAATCTCAATTTTTACTGGGATGGTGGGGTAATAACCAACTGTCCCATGGACCCATGTTATCCCTGTATACTTAGCCCATAGCAGGTGACTACACTTCACGAGCTTCCCTGAGACAAGCGTGATAGCAGTCCCCGAATCAACCAGTGCTGTGATCTCTAACCCATTTAGCTATACTGGTCTGGTGTACATATGTGGGGTTAGTGAGACCCCCACAAGGTGGATTAGGGAGCATGGGTCTGCCCAGTTCCCCAGGTTACACTGCATAGGCTCCTCCACATTGGGACATTGGGGACGTATAGCTGCACAGTCCCAGCAGGCATAACATCTGTACGGGGCCCTAGGCATTTCCTGGTCTCTTGGTTTGGGCAGTCTAACATCACGATCCTGTTCTCCCTCAGTGCTCTGACTCTTTGTGCCTTCAGCCCCTCTCTTTTTCCACCTGTGATCTCTTGGTTGCCCAGTCACTTGAGCTCTAGGGCTTGGTGCTGCTAGTTTAACCCGGGGTGCCTCTTCCTTAACTGGTCGGATCAGCTCCGTCACTGTTCTTCGCCTCTCTACCAGTGCAACAACCTCATCATAGGTGGAGGGTTCGTTCTGGCTTACCCAGGCACGAAGGAAGGTCTGGTGAAAGTCCCCTCATGTATTGGTTGATGAACAGAACCAATAGCATCTCTTCCAGACTTCGAGACTCCGTTCGCAACCACTTTCGTGCAAGATGGATGAGGTAATACAATTGGGTCCATGAGGTTTTGTATTCCTGGTATCTCCACTCGTGATACCGGTGGGCTCGCATTGTGGTCATTACCCTAGATCTGGCCAGGATCTCTGCTTTCATCTGGGGGTAGTCTGCTGCAGCCTCTTCAGGCAGATCATAGTAGGCCTTCTGGACCTCCCCACACAGGAATAGGGCAAGGATGCCAGACCACTGATCTTGAGGCCAGGCCTCCCGTAGGGCTGTCCTCTCAAAGGCCAGGAGATATTCCTCTACATCATCCTCCCGTGTCATTTTCTGCAGCCAATGGCTGGCCCATATGATCTGCGTCCCATCATGGCCGCGGTTCAGCTCTGTAAGGGCGTTTACCTGGTTTATCAGTTCCCACAACATAGCTCGGTCTTGAGAAGCCTGGTCCATCAGCAGGCGATTAGTCTCTTGCTGCAGCTTCACTGCCTCCTGTTGGGCGGCTGCCTGGACATGGGTAGCTTCCTGCTGGGCTGCCATAGCTTGTATCAATGCCCGCACTAAGTCATCCATTGTGGTGAAAAAAAAATAAACCCTCTTTTTTTTTTTTAAGTCACTCTCTTCCTTCCGCTGCGCACACCAGATTCCCATCTCTTGCTCCCAGCTCCTCACACGCACTTCCTCTCCTCTGGCTCCCCCCCCACCTGACTGGAGTGAGCTCCTTTTTAAACCCAGCTGCCTTGATTAGCCTGCCTGGATTGGCCGTAGGTGATCTAATCAGCCTGTCTGCCTTAATTGGTTCTAGCAGGTTCCTCATTACTCTAGTGCAGCCCCTGCTCTGGTCACTCAGGGAACAGAAAACTACTCATCCAGTGACCAGTATATTTGCCCTCTACCAGACTCCTGTACCCCACTGGTCTGAGTCTGTCACAGTTGGATATTAGGAAAAACTTTTTCACTAGGAGGGTGATGAAGCACTGGAATGGGTTACCTAGGGAGGTGGTGGAACCTCCTTCCTTAGAGGTTTTTAAGGTTAGGCTTGACAAAGCCTTGGTTGGGATGATTTAGTTGGGGATTGGTCCTGCTTTGAGCAGGGGGTTGGACTAGATGACCACCTGAGGTCCCTTCCAGCCCTGATATTCTATGATTCTATGACTTGGGGGAAGGGGTGGAGTGGAGGCGGGGCGGAGTGGGGCAGGCTGGGACCAGGTCACTCACTGCTGCCAGGGGCAGGCCCCCTACTAACCCCACAGACTTGGACTTCTCATCCCTCTGAAGCATGGGGCCCAGGGTGGTTGCCCCAGTCTGTCCTATGGATGGGATGGCTCTGATTAAATATAAATATAAGCCCAAACATTGGTGGAGCTGGGCCCAGGTTCCTGAATATTGGTGGAGCACCAGGGGTCCATATACCTCGCCGCCTATGCTCTTACTTTCACCAAAAGCTATGGTACTGTCTTCTAAAGTATCTATCAAAAGAAGTTCAGTTAAGCATCCAGAAGTTCAGATACTTATTTGAACCATTTAGGTCTAGAAATCTAGATGGAAATCATGTACAGTCAGACTTTAAGAACATAAGAACATAACAACAGCCGTACCGGGTCAGACCAAAGGTCCATCTAGCCCAGTATCTGTCTACCGACAGTGGCCAATGCCAGGTGCCCCAGAGGGAGTGAAGCTAACAGGCAATGATCAAGTGATCTTGCTCCTGCCATCCATCTCCATCCTCTGATGAACAGAGGCTAGGGACACCATTATTTGCCCTTCCTGGCTAATAGCCATTTATGGACTTAGCCACCATGAATTTATCCAGTTCCCTTTTAAACATTGTTATAGTCCCAGCCTTCACAATCTCCTCAGGTGAGGAGTTCCACAAGTTGACTTTCTCTCTGGATTTTCTGGCTTAATCTTGGCTAGGCCGTAAATATTGAGAAAAATCCTTTCTTGTGGTATTTCTAGACTTCCGCTTTCAGTATTTTGCCAAAACAAGAAGTATGACTTTTTTTTTTTTAAATTTGCCAAACTCTCCTGGACCTCATAGAACAGGGGTGGGCAAACTTTTTGACCTGAGGGCTGCATCGGGTTTCGTAAATTCTATGGAGGGCCGGTTAGGGGAGGGGGTCATGGCCTCCCCCAGGATTTCTGCCCCATCCAACCCCCCTTGTTCCCTGATGCCCCTCTGAGGTCCCTGCCCCATCCACACACCCGTGCTCCCTGTCCCCTGACCGCTCCCAAACTCCCACCACCCCATCCAACCCCTCCTCTCATTCCTGATGCCCCCTGGGACCCCTGCCCCATCCAACCAACCCATCTCCCTGTCCCTTGATTGCCCCCGGAACTCCTGCCCCAACTTCCCCATGCCACCCCATCCAAACCCCCTGCCTTCCTGACTGCCCCCCAGGATCCCTGCCCCCATTCAATCCCCTGTTCCCCCACCGACTGCCCTAACCCCTATCCACACCCCTGCCCCCCGACCACTCCCTGAACTCCCCCGCCTTCTATCCAACCCCTCCTGCTCCTTGCCCCCAACTGCACTGCCTGGAGCACCCGTGGCTGGCGGTGCTACAGCTGCAATGCCCACCTGGAGCCAGCCATGCTGCCACCACCATGCAGCACAGAGACCGGGTCAGGCCAGGCTCTGCTTCTGCACTACCCCAGGAGCTCACAGCCCCACCGCCCAGAGCACTGGCAGTGGAGCAAGTGAGCTGAGGCTGTGGGGGAGGGGGGACAGCAGGGGAGGGGCCGGGGGCTTGCATCCCGGGCCAGGAGCTTGGGGACTGGGCATGATGGTCCCGTGGACAGAATGTTGTCCGCGGGCTGTAGTTTGCCCACCTCTGTCATAGAAGATTCATCATCACTTTGATTTGAGTGTTGAGCAAAGGAACAAGTTGGTTCTCATTTTAACTTAACTGGTCTGCTTGTTCCTTACAGTATCTCAATGTGTTAATAAAAGTAAGCAGAAGTTAAGGCCCTGATTTTGCTCTCCTTTTGAACCCACAATTTCTTGTGAAGTCTTGGGAAGCAATAGATTGTGAAAAGAGAAAGGACGGTCTGTGTGACCTTGGGCAAGTCACATAATCTCTCTGCGGCTCAGTTCCCCAACACTAAAATGTGGATAATAACACTTCCTTTTTCCATCTCTATTGTAAATTCTTTGGGTAGGGTCTATCTTTTACCATGTGTAGGTACAGCACCTAGCAAAATGAGGCACTATGCTTAGTTGAGGCCTGTGAGCAGTACCGTAATACAAATTATAGGGTTCCTATGAGAGCTTATTTTATTTGTAAATAATTTGTAACATACATTTGATTGTTCATACTTCCATTTTACAACTGACACATTCATATTTAATTTTAATCTGTATTAAAGTGAGGGAAGTAAATTTCCAAAAACAATGCCAGCTCCTGCTTTTCAGTTTCCAGATGAGAATTTCTGCTGGGTTGTTTGTTTTGTTTTGTTTTTTAAATTTATTTCCGCAAAATGAAAAGGGTACCCTCAAAATTCACAGCAAAATGTGTTTTTTCCTGTCACAGTTCACCCAGAAAACCTAACAGAATGCGGTCATAGTAATTGAGTAAGATTTTTTAAAATCATTTAAAATCAGGATTGTTTGTGTTAGAAGTGAGTCACCAGAATTTCTGTCCTGATTAAATCTGTGTTCATCATTGGATATGCAAACTGATTTGTTATCGTAAAATTGTTCCTACCCTGCTCTTGCTGACCAGTGTTACCTGCTCCCACAGGATGGAGCCCAGAGAGAGGAAAAAGGTCCATCAATATCTCCCCACAGAATGCCCCCAAATAATTTTGTCAGGTTGTGGTAAGTGCCTACAGTTCTACCCCCAAGCTGTGTGGATCCCAAAAGAACTGCCAGAGACACAAGGACACTCTCTGTGCTAGATCTGGGCCTCCCCGACAACCTTAATTTTCTGGTTCCACTGAAACTCTGCTACCAATGGCTATCTCCAAGACACTCCTTAAAGCCCTGAGTCGGCTAAGCATTTAATCACATCCTTATTCAGCAAACACATACCTAACCTTAAGCATGTTCTTAATTCACAGCAAAGAAAAGGGGACTAAAGCAGGTGCTTAAAGTTAAGCACGTGCTTAAGTATTTCATTAAAATTGAGCCTAAAGGAGGGATCCCTAGTGCAGAGAAGCTCTGGATAAAAAGGTAATATAATCTGAGCTTCATTGACTGGACTGGGACTACTCACATACTTAAATTTAGGCACTGCAGGTAGGATTTTTAAAAGAAGCTAAGGCCCAGATCTTCAAAGGTGTTTAAGCACCTAACTCCCACTTGATTTCAATAGGAGTTAGGCACTTGGATACCTTTGAGGATCTGTGCCTAAGTGATTTTGGATCATAAGTGATTCATCAGTGGACCCCTGCTCCTAAATCACTTAATTGCTTTGGATTTTGGGTGGGATTTTCAAGTTTCTTGCTGTGTCAACATGTAAATGTACAAAACCTGAATTCCTTGAGGTTTTTCCCTAACTGAAGACTCATGCTACAGTTTACAGTGACTGTCTTTTCTATATAATAAATATCTCAACCTCCTTCCCTGTAAACCAAAGCAGAGAAGTAGTGAGCCTCATAAAGAGGAATTACATGATGTACAGCAACAAAGGAATGGGCATAATTAGAATTCACTGAGAAAAGAGCATTTTGCTAATCAGTATCATATAATACATTTGTAAAAATAACTGCCTAACAGGTGAAAACCCTGTATTTCTGATAGCCTGCACTTAGTCTTAAATCAATCCAACAGAATAGTTTTTTTTTTACTGCTTTATACAAACTTGCTTCACCTTTTGATAAACTGTACCCCAATGAGCAGTAGGACTGCTTTGCTTGCCTACCTTTCTCTGGATTAGGCAATATTTTGAGGGTGATGTAAAGCAGATTCATTTTGTGGAATGTTTTTATATGCATATCTGTACGAAAATAGGTTTTAAATGATTTTGAGAATTAAGCTGTGGTCAGAAACCTTTTAATATGGAATGAAATACTTGCACTGAGCACAGTTTTTTCTGACCTGCCAAGACCTCTGCAAGGCATGCTATTTTAACCTGGTACAGAGTGCACAACAGCAATAACTCCTGGAGCAGATTATGCAATTTTCCCCATAGTAGTCTGTCTATTGGAGTTTCAAATAACCCAGAGTAGCCTTAAACCTTTGGATATTCCAGACTATATCCCCTCTGTATGTAGAAAGTTGATTGCAGGGCGGCATCCTGCACTCTGACTCCTTGTAAAAGTTTAAATTGCTGCCCTGCTGGGTTGAGTGAATGCTAATTATTTTGCCTCATACAATATATCCAGACTACTTATTAAAAAACAAAACAAAGAAAAAAAAAACCCACAAAAAAACAACCCCCTCCACATAACAAACAACAAAAACCCAACCCTGAAGACACTGCTTTTACATGTCAGATATATTTCATTCAACAAAATAAATGCAGTATTAGGTATTTCTGCGTGTGTGTACTACTAACGTAATTCTTAATTTGATTTTATAGACTTCTTTATTGTAGTTTAACCTTACTTGTGTAAAAAGTCCTGGCAGCTCCAAGAAAAGTTCACTTTACTATAGCATGCCAGGATAGATGCAATGCACAAAATTGTGTGTATTTCTCTTAGCACTGGATAACATGTCGTCGAAACCAAAGATTGTCTCAAGATTGTGGCTCTAAGTATATCTAAAATGAACTGAGCTGCTTACAATAAATTAGGAGGATTTACCACTGTACCCATATCAGGGTGGACTTTTGTATTGCAGACAATTAAAGCAAGAGCTAAGCTGTAAATGATGAAACAACAGTCAAAGAGGCTGTATATTTAATTGTACAAGCTCAAAATCTTTGATGATCATATTGGAAGTACAGATGCTTTTTAGATAGCCAGAGTCTAATAATTAATAATAGTTCTTTAATAACACTATTAAATACCGTAGACGTCTACATTTGTGATTTTTTTTTCCTTTCAGCAATTATGAAACACAATTAGAAAGTCAGAAATGATGGGCTCCTGTCAGTTTAGTTCTATATGGGCCACTCATTGTGCTGCTCTTGTCGAACAAAGAGCTATGGGCAATAGTGACATTTCACAGGGCTCAGGCAACACAATATCAGCGTTTCCTATGGACAAACCACAGTAGGAAAATAAGAACCAGAACAAACTGGCTCCTAACCAAGAGTTCTGTCCATCTCTAGATTTACATCTGTCTCATGCTAGGATACACAGCGTACTTTTTACCACCGTGTACTTTTTACCTACGAAAGCTTATGCCCAAATAAATCTGTTCGTCTTTGAGGTGCTACCAGACTCCGTTGTTTTTATGGTGTACTAGAATGCATACTTGAGAATGCATAAGAACAAGAATTGGTCTCCATTAAGAGTATATGTCTATGTTAAAACAGGCTGTATCTGAATACAACATGGCCAGTCTGCAAGGAGGACTTCTCTCTATTTTAAAGTGCAGGAAAGAGTCATAATAGATACAATTTATATACACGATGGGCAGCAGGTTAACATGAAGAGTAATAATTGGAGCCTACTGAAGGGCCTATGGTTTTTTTGTTTTTTTTTTATTCTCAGATAAGTACATTCTGCTCCACAAGAGGAAAGTACAGTTAGTCCATCTCTATTAGATGTTAAATCCAAGTTTAAATTAAGTTGTGACTTGGTTCTCACTTCATCCAAAACTGCTTCTGTCATGCTGACTCTCTTCAGAAGTTCAAAAATATTCAAATAACTTTTAAAAATATGAATTGAAGCCAGCAATTAATCTATGGGAGCAGTGCAGCACAAGAAGCTGCAGTGCAAAACTCTCTCACACACAGAGAGAAATAAACCACTCCTCATTGTGCCTCAGCTACAGACTGTAGAAGAAATCATCTCTAGGGGTAAGAGGACAGCTCAGTCTGTGTTCCCATTCTGCCCCTGACATTTCAGCTGAGACAGCTAATAGAGTTGCCAACTACTGATGGTTGCAATACTCTTTACTGTAAAATGAACAAGATCCTGCAGACTCTTTGGCTAAAAGTCCCCCTGTCCAATCTGAGGGATCTAGAAAGTCATGGCATGTCTCATCTGTTTTGTTTAAACTGAGTGTCAAACACTTTTCCTTGCAAAGATATCCTTGAAAATGTAAGCTAAAGTCATTAGCAGAGGTCACTGGATTATTCATAGTTTCCCCTTTATGGACACTTAAGATTGGCCTTTGAAAGCCACAGAAGTGGATCTTTCTTTTTGGTGAGGGAAGGCAGAGGAGACACAGGATCATTTCGTGACTATGGGGGTGCTATACTTGTTTGCATTAAAATGCAAGTTTTGATTCAACTAGATCCATGACCTTTTCCAAGAACATTCATGTGATTGAACTTCTCTAATTGAGATACTTGCCAAAAACATGTCTTCAGCTTGATTCTTCACATATTCACGCTAAGCAAATGTCAAATCATACTTTTGAATAGAATATTTGCAACTGTCCAATCAAGCAATGTTGTCTAGTTACATAATTCTTCCAATCACAAAAGAGAAACCATAATTTGTGGATGTAGTGGGCCAGATGCACTGCCCATTGAAGTCAATGTCTATTGGCTTCAGTGGGCTTTGGATCAGGGCCAGTATGAATTTTCTTAGACCAACACAAGTCCCATGAATTATTTAAATCCCATTTAAGGCCTATCTTGAAGGGATAGGGTTAAATCTAGGCTTCATTGAAGTCAATGGCAAAACTCCCATTGACTTCAATGAGGCTAGGATTTCACCAACAGAGTTGTTTTGAGATCTTTAAAGTGATGCTGACTCTCTGCACAGGGCTGAATTTATTTCATTGTAAACATCTGCAACACAGTTTAAATTACAATTCTGCCCAGTGAACTGCCCACAAGCCATTCACACAGGGGAGATTTTTTTGGAAATAAATTCCACAAATAACTAATTTTGGTTAATGAACAAATAGGAGAATTTCACAATCAGTTTGGAAGCAGAAAAAGTTCCCCAAATCAACAAATACACAATTCATTATGAAAAATTGGCTCAGTTGTCAAAATATCACAAGAGAGACTGTTATAGAATATTTAGCCTGAATTAGTAAAGGACAAAAACAGAGAACTTGTTTGAGAGAGCTTGTTCTTGTGAGAATACTAACCCGGCTTTGCAGATCTAAGGGGTCTAGACAACCTCAAATCAGGCTGGCATTATGGCTGGCTGGAAAACCACAATTCCATTTTGCAAAGAATATTTCATTATTTATACAGAATGGTGCAGCTCCAACAGGAGAGCTTGAGAGAGACCAACTCTTTATCCTAGTGGTGAGGGCAATCACTTGGGGTGTGGGACCCCAAGTCACCACTCCAGAGCGTAGTAAGCATGAAGCTTTTGGCTATTCTGGAGTGACTCTCACTCCATGGCCCTGAGAAATATTTTTGTCAAAACTGAAAACTGCAAAATATTTCAATTCTGATAAAATGGCTTTTTATTGATGGAAAAAAGTTTTGTCATACATGTTTTGACCAGCTCTAGTTGGGACAGTCATCTGTATTTTTCACTGTTAACTGCATTGAACAAAACTTGAGACGTCTCATCGTTATTTTAAAAATCAGCATAATGCTGCATCTTTGATCCTGAATAAAAAGGAGACGGTAATGTTTTTGAGTATATGTGAGGCCTGCATTGGGGAAAGGTAGAAATTAAAATCAAACCTATATATAATGAAGGCACAACTCTGGTAAGTTAACTGGTTTACTGAAATAGTTCTAACAGCAAACAGACCTGTGGCATTTGTAACTCTATCTATAGGGCATGATATGGGTGATCACAAATGTGAAAAGTGCACATCCTTTGGACATAATGTTAAGAACCATAATGGAAATCGTCACACCATGGACCCTCCTTGTGGAGCTTATGAAAGGTCACCCAATCACTTTTTACCATATGATGATCCAGTCGTGCACCACACCAAATACCAGCTTAGCACTCTCTTTGAGGATACCTTGTCCTCAACAAGCAAACACATAAAGATGCTCTTAGGTATCACTCTGCATAGAAATTGTACAGGTGCTGATTGTAAGCCATGCCTAATTCCATAACATACCAAGCTCATTTTCCATATTCAGTCTATGGCATGGTAGTATCAGAATTAACAACTCTATTTTAGATTACTCCCTGGATTTATTACTTTATGGAGAAGTTATTTCTGGACCCCCAGCCAACTCTCAATTTCTAGTAAATGGGAATATACTAGTTCTGGGACATGGGATACTTTATGGAAGAAGAAAAAAACGATGAAGGAAAAATGATTCTGATCTAAAACAGAAATTCAAATAAAGGATTACCACTGTTTGAGCAGACAGTGCATAAACACTACTTTATATTAGAAAGAAGAGAAACTTGCAACATCCAGGAACTACTTTATGCACAAAATAAAACTAAGCCCATTTCTGCTTATTCAAATACCACCCACAACTTTCTAGGGAAAGAACATATGCAGAGCATATTTGGAAACATTATTAGGAATGCATAAAGTACAGTATTAGTCAATTTTATATGCTCAGTTGCATGAAATCTGTGTGTTTAAAAAATATAATAATTTGCATTTCATGGCTTTTGATAACCTCAAGAGTGCACTTGAAATTCAGCACATGCCCACAGCACCTCCCAGCTCACCCCATTTTTAACTGAAGACCAATGGTTTCTATTAAGGGATCAGGCAGGGACTCTGACAAGCCAGTCAATAACTATGTGAGGTTACTTCATTAATGCTATAATGGCTGATAGAGTGAGAGGCAAAAAACAGGTTCCTGACAGCAGCAAATGAAAATGATAGAGATTCCTGAAGCAATGCGCCTTTCCTTTGTCATTGTCTTTTGCTTGGCTTATTCAAAATGTGGCATTTATGTATTCAGCCTTGATGAATGTTGCAGGCTTTAAGTACTTTTTCCATCTCTAATGCAGTGCCGATTGCACATTGTTCTTTCCTTCTTTCTCTCTTTTTTTCTATAACCTCTGCTGTCAAGGCATTGCGGGCTGAAGGGTTGCAGGCACTGGCTAAATAGCTTTTTTGCTGTAAACGGTGAGGGTGACGGGACAATGCATCATGAGTGCTGGCGGGGTCACACAGCAGAGTGGGTGGTGGAGGCTGGATCCCACAGCTGAATGATACAGGATTCCCCATCCTCTCTTCTTCCTCTCCCCACCCCGCTTTCACATAGTAAGCTGTGAGGGAGCCATATGTAAAAGTGAGAGAATCTCAACTGAGTTCAGAACAATGGGTAGGGATGCAGCTGTAGAAGAAAATGCAACTCAGGTAAATCAGAAAGCCAGGTCTCATGACATCTAAAGGAAGCAACATTCTATCTCATTCATTATAGTACATATGTTTGTGATTGGAAGAGTTTGGATGTGTGGACTTGTCAGCTGGAGGTTGGGACTTGCAGAACATTTTGGATGGTTTACTCTCAGGTTGCGCTGTAGGTAATTATAAATAATAGTAGACTAGCATGAAGGTCTCATTCAGAAAGGTACTTAAGCACATTCTTAATATTAAACATGTGAGTAGCCAACTCATATATTTAAAGTAAGATACTTGCTTAAAGACCTTGGAGGATCAAGGCCTAAATCAAGATAGCAGAACAGTGCAGACTACAGATATCCTGCCTTCAAGGAACTAAGCCTTAGAAGGACTTAATGATTTATCTCCACCAGTGGTTCTCAATCTTTTCTATACCGTGGCCCTGGGACCTCCCTCCCATTTAGCAATAGGGGGCAAGTGGTGTGATCACAACCCTCTGACACCAGTTAGTAACCCCCAAGTTGAAAACCCAGGGTTTAAGCAACCACTGCACTGACCCCTACTGGACTAGCCCTCCTGAGATGCATCGGATTTATGTCATCCCTCCTTCACAGAGTCACATGCAGAATATGAAATCAGGGTAATGGATCTGCACAATTTAGTTCCTTTAAACAATTTTAAGTGTAGCATATAAATGCTTGAATTACATTTGGAGACATGAAAAACAAAAACAAAACAGTATCCCTGATGATGCTACAGCACAACTGGCTGCTGAGCTCTGTGCCTTTATCCTCACACACAACTATTTCAAATTTGATGACAATATATATCTCCAGATCAGTGGCACCACTATGGGCACCCGCATGGCCCCACACTATGCCAATATTTTTATGGCCGACCTGGAACAACGCTTCCTCAGCTCTCGTCCACTCACACCCCTTCTCTACCTAAGCTACATTGATGACATCTTCATCATCTGGACCCATGGGAAGGAGTCTCTGGAAAAATTCCACCATGATTTCAACAGCTTCCACCCCACCATCAACCTCAGCCTGGACCAATCTACACGGGAGGTCCACTTCCTAGACACCACAGTGCAAATAAGTGATGGTCACATTACCACCACCCTATACCGAAAACCTACCGACCGCTATGCCTACCTTCATGCCTCCAGCTTCCATTCCGGGCACATCACACGATCCATTGTTTACAGCCAAGCACTGAGGTACAACCGCATCTGCTCTAACCCCTCAGACAGAGACCAACACCTACAAAATCTCCACCAAGCATTCTCAAAACTACAATATCCGCATGAGGAAATAAGGAAACAGATCAACAGAGACAGACATGTACCCAGAAGCCTCCTACTGCAAGACAAACCCAAGAAAGGAACCAACAGGACTCCACTGGCCATAACATACAGTCCCCAGCTAAAACCTCTCCAATGCATCATCAGGGACCTACAACCCATCCTGGACAATGATCCCACACTTTCACAGGCCTTGGGTGGCAGGCCAGTCCTCGCCCACAGGCAACCTGCCAATCTGAAACACATTCTCACCAGTAACTGCACACCACACCATAGTAACTCTAGCTCAGGAACCACTCCATGCAACAAACCTCAATGCCAACTCTGCCCACATATCTACACCAGCGACACCATCACAGGACCTAACCAGATCAGCCACACCATCACCAGTTCATTCACCTGCACATCCACCAATGTAATATATGCCATCATATGCCAGCAATGCCCCTCTGCTATGTACATCGGCCAAACTGGACAGTTGCTAACGAAAAGGATAAACGGACACAAATCAGATATTAGGAATGGCAATTTACAAAAACCTGAAGGAGAACACTTCAACCTCCCTGGCCACACTATAGCAGACCTTAAGGTGGCCATCCTGCAGCAATAAAACTTCAGGACCAGACTTCAAAGAGAAACTGCTGAGCTTCAGTTCATCTGCAAATTTGACACCATCAGCTCAGGATTAAACAAAGACTGTGAATGGCTTGCCAGTTACAAAACCAGTTTCTCCTCCCTTGGTTTTCACACCTCAACTGCTAGAACAGGGCCTCATCCTCCCTGATTGAACTACCTCATTATCTCTAGCTTGCCTGCATATATATACCTGCCCCTGGAAATTTCCACTACATGCATCTGACGAAGTGGGTATTCACCCACGAAAGCTCATGCTCCAAAACGTCTGGTAGTCTATAAGGTGCCACAGGACTCTTTGCTGCTTTCACAGATCCAGACTAACACGGCTACCCCCCTGATACAAAACAGACAGTATGAATATTGTTTAACTGCATATTGTACTGCACACGTGACCTGCTATTTTGCCTCATCCTATTTTCTCTGTGCCAGACAAACCATTAGGTCACCTGTGCCTGTAACCTAGCATGTATTGTGCCCTTTGAGAAGAAGCAGCTGCTATAATTTAGTAGTCACATTATTAGATGGCTTTATCATCCTCCATTCTTTTCATAATACAACACTAAAGTTGATATATTCCTCACCAAACTTGTCAAAGTTGCCATGTGATGGATTTAAAAAATACGTCTCATTTACTGTTTCATTCTTTTAATTATTCCTCATATGTCAGCCATGATATGTTGAGTATTTTAGTTAAAATAACTTCTCTCTCTCTTATGAATTCTTTGTGGAATGTAGTAAAAACCTTCCCCTTTCACCATTCCCCCACCTTCTCCTTAAAAAAAAGAAAAGAAAAAAAAAACTTTAAAAGACAATTCTCTATTCTTAATGGAACCAATATGTTGCTAGTGAAGAATATTACAAATTAGTCAAGACCCGTTTAACTTCAAGAGGCAGCCTTATTGAAGTCAAGGGGGCTACTCATCTGCTTAAATTTAGGCACATGCTTAAGTATCTCATTGGATCAGGGCCTGAGTGACTTAATACCCTAATAATTAGATTAATTTGTGGCATGACAGTGGAAGATAATGAATTTTGTGAACTGGGAAATGGGGTTGCAAGGGAGTGTAAAACTTGGCATGTATGTGTGTATTTTGTGGCTTATTTGGAAGAATTATAAGGAAATATGTGGGGGAATTTTTTTGTTTTGGGTTTTTCTTATAGGTGTGTGTGGAAGAGGCCTCAAAATTACATAGGAAACAAAGATCTTGAGGAATTAAAAAATAAAAAGCACTAGAAGAGTTGGAAATTTTTTTCCTGTAAACTTTCATGAAAAATATTCCACCTATTTCAATTAGTGGTATTTATGGAATACGTGCAATACAAAGAATGATATTTAATGAAGTTAACGAAGCAAATAAATTAAGAATATTTCACATACCTTCCATGATCTGTCTGGTCTTTCAAGGCAAAATTCTATTCAAGCAAACCCAAGAATAGATAGCAAATATAATACATGCATACCAAAAGTTAGATGATGCACATTTTAAGAAAGAGATGGTAAATGAATGGCATTAATGCATGTGTTGTATATGAATGGAGAACACACACACACAATATATATATATAAAGCATTTTAAGAATCCTCTGCAAATTAGTTTGCATTTAGTCATTTTTCTTTTAAACAAAACTTAGACAAATTATTGCTAGCAAACTAAATTCTATTTTAGACAAACACATTGTGTCCTGAAAGATCCAGTTTGTCATGCCAACAGTCTCATTGGCTGTGATTTGTATATTAAAAAGATTTTAATTACCCAGGTAAGTGCCTGCACCTGCTAAGACATTGTATATTAGAGCACTTTATTCTAATCTTTTACAATACAGAGCACACTTCACCCATAAAATTATTCTCCACACAATTATAGCTCAGTTTTGCTGAGGTAGAAAGTGCAACTTAACAGTTTGGTTTTACTCATTATTATTAAAATCATGGAAATTAGGATCATTAGGTAACAGTTGTGTAGTTAACTACTCAATAGCCTGGTCATTTCTTTCCCTTTACACTGCAAACATTGACAGAGATTTAAATGAATTGTTACATTGGCAGTATTCTCAATTCTATTTGGTGTGAAATGTGTTCTAAAACCACAGAAGGTACTTCAGAAACCAGGGAATGCCTTGTGAAGGCTGGGACCTTTGTTACTACAACAGTTACCGAGGCCCAGATTCTGACTTGTGATGTGCCCATATGTAAGTTAAAAAATTCAAGCAGGAAAATCACAAGTGGAATTTATATCTAGAATAATTCCCCATTGAAAATCCCCTGTAAGAGACAGCTGGTGAAAAGCAGCTACTGGTTTTATTCACTTTAACTAGACTTCTGAAGTGCAGGCTAGAAAGGGGTGAGGTATTTGAAAAATGTTGCACTAAATGCTGATCAAATTATTCATCAGATTTGGCTATTTTTTCCTATTGAGAATTGTCTGTGATATTACAAATGTATCTGTTGTTCATCAATCAATTTTGAACATATTTGTCTTTGTGGGTTTTCACAGAATGTTCATAGCAAATGCAGCTTTCTGCATTTGATATTTATCATTCAATATTCAGCCTATGTGATCAGTCACCTAAGTCACATAGCATGATCCTTGTTCCCTGATTGGTAGACCGAACCTTTATAAAGCAACCTGATGAAATCATCACGGCATTACACCTCACAGGTGACAAGCAGACCTAAGAAACTTTAAGACATTTAGAATCTTTTGTTTTCCTTTTTTTGCAAAAGAAAGAACACTGTACGTAGCTATGTATGTGGTCTCCATAGTAGGGAACTGATCCAATGCTTACTAGAAGTTAATAGGAGTTTTCTACTGACTTCTTTAGGCATTAGATATGGCCCTTAAGGGGATGTCTACGCTGCAGCTGGGAATGAGTCTCCCAACACAAGTAGACAGACTCACCCTGGTGGTGAATCTTGAGTTAGTGGCTAAAACTAGCAGCGTGGACATTGTGGCTCAGCCTGCACCTCAGGCTCGCAATTCTACCAGACCCACTCGCATGGCTAGCTTGAATCTCTGCCCGAGCTGCAATGTCCACACTGCTAGTTTTAGCAAATGAACTCAAGCCCCACTAGTGTGAGTCTGTTTATTCATTCTGGGAGGCATAGGCGCCCACTCCGTGGGTGCTCTGGGGCTGAAGCACCCGCAGGGAAGAATTGGTGGGTATTTTGCACCCACCAGCAGCTCCCCGCCCTGCCCCCCCAACCAAAGCTCACGTCCGCCTCCTCCTTCTCCCTTGAGTGCACTACCAAGTCCTGCTTCTCCCCCCGTCCTTTCCAGCACTTGTGCTGCAAAACAGCTGTTTCATGCAGCAAGCCGTTGGAGGGAGGGAGAGGAGGAGATTGGGGAAGAGGTGGGGCTGGGGTGGGGATTTGGGAAGAGGTCCAATTGGGGCAAGGAGGGGTTGGAGTCGGGGTGGGGGCAGGGCCAGCGGTGAGCACTCACTGACGTCAAGGAAAGTTGGTGCCTGTATTGGGAGGTTCACTCTCAGCTGCAGTATAAATGTACCCTGAAAGGCTCCTTATAGCTTTCTCTCCTCTTCATTCAAAAACCAGGCTCATTTGGTATCTAGCAGATTTTACATTCAATTTTCCCTTGTCACATGCCCACCACATAATTTTTATATGTGTGTGTGCATGTAGGTCCTGCTTCTCCATTGCCTTGCAGCTTGTGTAGTCATTTACACCAGTGTGATGTGGATGTGAAATGCTACCATTCTGATCTGGCAGCTTTTCATACATGTTTTGCCCAGCTGTTCAGGAGTGTAACAAGTAATGGTTCTTAGGGCAGCATTTACTGGACCTCATTGCACATGTGCTACATTCTCTAATTGCATTTTTCTTTTTAAGTGGCTAGTTTAATATTTGTGTTGTTTGCTGCATACAGAACACCTACAGGATGAATTGTGTGGTTGAGCTTCTCTATTTCATAGATTTTTAGTACTGAAGTTCATTCTCATATTAATGCATATTTAACCTGTGGTATTTTTTTTAGAAGAATAACAGGGTTGGAAGGGACCTCAGGAGGTCATACAGTCTAATCCCCTGACATATTTTTGCCTTTGATCCCTAAATGCCCCCCTAAGGGACTGAATTTGCAATGGGGGGTTTATTAGCTCAATGCTCAAACCACCAAGCTATCCCTCCCCCAGAAAAACTGTTAGAGCTGGAGGAGTGTGGACAGTTCTCTAGTCTGGCTGCTGAGACTACACCATTGCAGGTCCCTGAAATAAGGGTGAAGAATGTGCAGGAGCTGTGGGGAAGTGGCCCAGGGAATTATAGCAGCAACACAGTTTATTTAAAGGAACATTGCGGACAGCTGGTACCTGTAGGGTCCATGAGCTGGGACCCAGAGTAGAGGGCAGGCCCTGGTCCCAGCCCCTGGGAAAGTGGCCCGGACTTTGAGGCACCCCAGAAGGGTAACTGAAGTGTAGTGGCCCAGGGGAAGAGCTAGGTCCAGAAAGACCCTTTGAGGGCAAAGACACTGCTCCAGGGAAGGAGCCTTGGGGCACTGTTCTATTCCCGAGCAGGGACAAAGAGAGAGACAGAGGGCACTGAGAGAGGCCCTGTTGGACTTGTACCCCAAAAGGATATGCTTTGCTTTTGTCTCACAGACAGGCTGTGTATAACTTGGCTGGAGGGCTGAGTCAGCAAAGACCCACCATAAACAGGTAGAGAGAGAATACAGGCACGTGCTTTTGTCCATGGGGTGCTCACGAGAGGTGAGTGCAACCCCATTACACTGGTACCAGAAGTGGGGTTTGTTCAGACTGGGCCCTGCAAACCAGGGGACCATGGAAGAACTGAAAAGAGCGCTAGGGCAGCAGCAGCAGGAGCTGCAAAGCCCCAGAAAGGTGTCCAGCAACAGCATGGCAAAACCCTGGAGGGGCTGTCATAAACAGATAGCTAAGGGTTAATGTCTCTTTCACCTGAAGCACCTGACCAGAGGACCAATCAGGAAACCGGATTTTTTCAACTCTGGGTGGAGGGAAGTTTGTGTCTAAGTCTTTGTTTTCGGTTTGCCTGCTTTCTCTGAGCTTTGGAGAAGTAGTTCTGTTTTCTAATCTTCTGTTTCTAAGTGTAAGGACAAAGAGATCAGATAGTAAGTTATATGGTTTCTTTTCTTTGGGATTTGCATGAATATAAGTGC
Organism: Gopherus evgoodei; assembly: GCF_007399415.2. Classification (NCBI taxonomy): domain Eukaryota; kingdom Metazoa; phylum Chordata; order Testudines; family Testudinidae; genus Gopherus; species Gopherus evgoodei. Next base: position 202,847,481 of record NC_044324.1, on the reverse strand, counting down.
TGGAGTGCTTTGATTTGTATTCTTTTTGAATAAGGCTGTTTATTCAATATTCTTTTAAGCAATTGACCCTGTATTTCATCACCTTAATACAGAGAGACCATTTGTATGTATTTTTCTTTCTTTTAAGACCTGTTGAAGTTTTCTTTACTGGGAAATTTCAGGGAAATTGAGTCTGTACTCACCAGGGAATTGGTGGGAGGAAGAAATCGGGGGGGGAGATCTGTGTGTGTTGGATTTGCTAGCCTGATTTTGCATTCCCTCTGGGTGAAGAGGAAAGTACTTTTGTTTCTAGGACTGGGAACAGAGAGGGGGAGTCACTCTGTGTAGTTTCACAGAGCTTGTGTCTGTGTATCTCTCCAGGAGCACCTGGAGGGGGGAAGGGAAAAAGGATTATTTCCCTTTGTTGTGAGACTCAAGGGATTTGGGTCTTGGGGTCCCCAGGGAAGGTTTTTCAGGGGGACCAGAGTGCCCCAAAATACTAATTTTTTGGGTGGTGGCAGCAAGTACCAAGTCCAAGCTGGTAGCTAAGCTTGGAGGTTTTCATGCTAACCCCCATATTTTGGACGCTAAGGTCCAAATCTGGGACTAAGGTTATGATAGGGGCTTCAATAGCTGCAACTTCAGGATCACCAGTCTGTCTCGGCAGGGAGCTTGGCAGCCATGACAGTGTCCACCGAGGCCCCGCCGCCACAGATGCCACAAAGGAAAGAGTCAGAAGACCCCACTGTGGAGTTGCAAGTGCTATGGGGCAAGTGAGATGGATTTAACCTGATACAAAACCCTGGTTGTAAGGCCAGACCAGTTGCCTGGAGCACCAGCGAGACCAGTGAAAAGCAGGTTGGCCATGAACGGCTGAGGTCCAGGCTGTAAAGAAGCCAGAACAGAGGTCCGTTGGAATTCAGTTTAGGGCTTGGAAGGCAGCCCCAGAGACCATTTGTTTCCATTGTGGGAAAATGGGCCACATAAGAAGGTATTGTCCTGAGAAAAACTCCAACTCGGGAGGGCAGTACTGGTACTATTGGAGACCCAGGCCTCACCATAACTGGCAAGCCTGAGTGAGACAAGGAAGCAGGACTGAGGCCCACACGATAGAAATGAGAGGAGAATTTAAGGAGTCTTTTCACAGGTTTTAGTCAGAGGGATTTCCAGGCCTGGGAAGTGTCCTGCATGATATCATTGAGTGAGTCAGGAGTCCCACGCATAGCACATGGCAAAACCATCTCTTTCCACAGTTTCCTGACACCTGCTGCTCTATTCCTCCATGGGCCACTGTGCTCCTGGACAGAACTGATCTGCATATGCTCCCAGCCACTTTGCAGCTCCTGCTTTCATTCATAATAGCAGATGAATGGATGGGGAAAAAACAGAGGCACTGTCTCTTGATAGACGTTGAAATAACAGTCAGGTGACAGGCCAGATGGGGTTGAAAGTTTGAAATGAAAAGATAACAAACATAGGATTTCTGCACCCTCTCAATACTGTGATTGTGATTAGAAAGTAACTTTCTTTAGTTTGTCATAGTTTCACCACTGCTGGCACTGTTGTCAACTCTCATGATTTTGTTCTGAGTCTCATGATAATTATTGTTTTCCTTTAAGCCCCAGCTACTGGAGTCAAGTGGATATGTGGTGATTTCAGCTGTCATTCTTAAAGAAAAAACAAGTTTCTAGCCCCTCATGGCTGTGGAGAAAGCTTCAAAATGTGACCCCAGTGTACCCTAAAGGCTTGAAAAGCAGAAGGCAAATACAAAGAACACCAAATCTATTATTTTTACATAATCTTATTATTTTGGTGAGCCTGATTCATGATTTTTCAACATTTGGGATTGGCGATACTGGAGAAGTGTTCCTGTAATGGGTCCTCTCCCCAAAAAAGCACATGTGGGGAGGGGGGGAAGTGGGGGGCTGTCTCCTCCTGTGTTAGGCTGCCCTGAGGATTTGGCAATGGAGCAGATGAAGAAGGAGATGGAGCAGATGTTACTTTTCCATGGGGAAAAAATCCCCAAACCAAAACTTATTTTTTTTCATTAGTTATGAAACATTTTCTCTCGTACTTTTGTTACTGAACATTTCCCTATGTTCTTTGTTGCATACTCTTGTCTTAGTACTAGTCTTGATGTAATAGCCAGTGGTAAAGCTTATTTGCCTTGGACTTTTACAAAGACCAACTGCAGAAATATTTTCCAAGTAACAGAGTGCTCAGTCTCATCCTTCCCAGATCTTGGTTTAATCTTCAAAGAATCCTTGCCCCTTTTTATCCATCCTTTTCTCTTTGTCCTGGATTCCAGGGGAGATTTTCAAAGGCATAAATGGGAGTTAGGTGCCCAGATCTCAAACTGCAGTGACCCAGGACATGTCTTATTTGATAACAAATCTAGATCTGTGCAGGAACAGGAGTTTCCATTTTTCATGAAAATCCATGAGTTTAGAATTTGTCCTCATTCCAAATGGGAACACAAACAAAAAAATTGGAAATGTCAAATGAATCAAAATTTTCTAAAACAAATTAGTTTCAAGTCAATCAAAATATTCTTTTTCAGTAAAATCAAAATTGTTCCAGTTTTGACTTTATTTTAATTTTATAGAAGAAATAATTTACAATATAATAAAAAAATTTTAAAATGAGTTTTAATAATAAAAGGAAATATACCAATCTCCTAGAACTGGAAAGGATCTTGAAAGGTCAGCAGTTCCAGCCCCTTGCCTCCACTAGCAGGACCAATTTTTGCCCCAGATCCCTAAGTGGCCCCCTCAAGGACTGAACTTGCAAGCTGAGGTTTAGCAGACCAATGCTCAAGCCACTGAGCTATCCCTCCCCTGTAATGTTTTTGAAAGGAAGCATCAAAAGAATGCATTCTAATAAGGTCAAAACAGAACATTGCAACCTTATTGCAACCTTTCATTCAGATTTTTTTAAATGAAATTTTATCAAAACCAACATGGGACTTAAAAAATTTCAATTTCCAAGAAACAGGATTTTCTGATGGAAAATGTTTAGTCAGAATTTTTTTGACTAGCTCTAAGCAAAACTCAAAACTTTCCAACTGAAATAATGCCTCTACTTTATTCTTTCCCTGTTCCACCTTCAATATTTCATGTGCATTTCAAGCATTTTGTGCATTATATTGTAATCTACTGTATACTGTACTTTGTGTAGGTTCTAGTCGCAGCTAAGAAATAAAACAGAACAGTATAGCTGTTGGCTCAAATTCATCCCTGGGGTTACTCCATTGCTTCCGTGGAGTTACTTCAGGGATGATTCTGACCCACTGTTTTTCTAAGCATTCACTCTGGTTACTTGAGACTGCACCATGCGAATGTAAGGCAAATGAATAAATCATTTTATTGCAAAGTTGTTGCAAAGTTCTGAAGCATATTGCTTTAATTATAACAGTGGTTTTATTATTTTGTGTTTGTAAAGAAAAGAAACTTTCCTTTTATTTATGTATTTTGCTAATTGTTGTTTTCGTCTAGAGATAACCTGTCAATGAATGAAAAGACTCAAATAAGAGAAGAGAGAGAAAAAGGATTTTTTTCTGACTATTACTTTCCCATGCCTATAAAATAGAAACAAACCTAGGATTATAAATAGGTAGAATACTCTCTTTTAATGTCATTTTTGACCACTCCCCATTCAGCAACTGAAATGTAGACTTCTGTTGAAATGTTCTATATCCCTCCCCACTCAACTCTTTAATTAAAAAATGTGCCAAAAATAGCACACCTGAACAGTAAGAATGTGAATGCTGGAAAGACGTGGAGAACACAGGTACTCGTGGCTGGTAAGAAGAGTGGCTGCTAGATGCCTGGGAAATGCAATGAAAGCACCCTGCGTATCAGAACAGGAAGTATGATCCCTGGTATTATATCATGCGGCTAATCTGGATCATATTTCTATCCAGTAGAGTAACTTGGTTAAAGTCAGATTACAGTTATCAAGGGACCACATAGTCCAAAGGAGCCAAAGTGATGAACCCAGTATGTAAACTGTGTACTTGCACTGAGAAGCAGGCAACTATTAAAAAATACTGATTCTGACAACTACCAAAATGCTTAGAAGTAGCCCAGATCAGCAATTTGCCACCAATTGGAGTTGGTTCCTAGCTATGGCTGCAAGCAGAGTTCTGTCCTTAAGCTGGCAGGAGATCACTGGGAAAAAAACATACAAAAGGAACAGTATATATATAATACCTGGCCTAAAACTGGCTGCATGTCTAGGGAGTTCCTTTTATATGGCAGTTTTTCTTCTCATGGGCCAGATTGACTCTTGCTGGCAGAAGGAGATTTAATTTATATTTTCCTGCTCCAGCCTACCCCATTGTAGCCCACTGGGATTCATGTAAAGGAGGGCAGGCATTTCTACTACCACCTGCTCTCTGTTATTGCTTCTCACTGGGAAAGGCAGTTTTAATATGCACCATTGGCTCTATGGGAACTCTGCCAGAAGAGACTGAAGTGGGGAATGCACTAATTCAATGCATTCCATAACCAGGCCCCATCTTAGCCAGCATGGCCAAGCAGTATTGACTTATCTGCTGGTTTCTCAGAGGTAGGGTGCTTTGTACTGCCCCTTAGTGCACTTTCGGATGATGGAGAACCCATGACTGAGAATCCCTGGGCTGAATCAAATCCAGAATTCTTTTTCTGGCAGGATTGCTTCCTTCCACTGAATTTAGAAGGTGAATGACAATGGAGGGACCTGCTTTTTAAATATAAGGATGCTCAAAAAGCAGACTAGATAACTATGAATAGTGTGTGCTCCACCTATCCAGGCCAGAACAAGTTCATTATCACCTGTACTTCTATCCTCCTGGATGACCAACCAGGGCATCCCATTCAGGATATCATCACACCGTTAAACAATATCACAGTTATTGAGCTCAAACTCCTTGTGGCTAGAGGTAAGCAGCATTAATGTCCTAGGCCTAGACAGGCTAGGTGTCCCCTACAGCTGAAAACTCTCCAAAATGGAGAGACCTTTGGCTGTAGACCTCAAAGACACATGGAGAAGAGATAGCCCAGTGGTAGGAGCACTAACCTAGGTCTTGGGAGACCTGGGAGTCTCTTCTCCACCACAGAGTTCCTATGTGTTGTTGGACAAATCTCTCAAATCCAGATTCTCAGAGGTATTTAGTCTTTTAACTCCCACTGATTTCAATGGCAGTTAGGCATCTAAATAGCTTTAAGGACCTGGGCCTTTGTCTTTCTATGTTTTAGTTCCCAGTGCGTAAGATGGGGATAACAGCACTGCCTTAGCTCACAAGGATGTTGTACACTAAAGATCCTGTGTGGCTCAGATAACATTCCATTTAGGTGCAATGGACTGGTTGTTGCAGGGAGGTGCTGAAGTAAGACAGGATCTTCAGGAACACTCAAAGGCAAACCTTCATCACTAGAGATCAGTTTACATTACATTTGCTCGGAAAACACTTTTAAAAAAAATGTTGAGAAAAATTCTGACATTTCTAGCCTCAGTCTTCTTAGAATTCCTCAGCAGAGTGGGGGGCCTGTGGCTGTGGGCTATGTATACTCCCAAAGGCATGGCTCTGAAGAGGCAGAGTTTTCTCAGCCCTTCTCCTTCAGACTGGAATCCTCAATATATTCATCTAGAGTTTTCTAACTGTTAATAAAATGACAAGTTAATGCCTTGGGAAATCTGCTATAGAAAATGGCAACTCAAGGCTACTATTATCCCAGGGAATTCTGGATATAAAATTGACCCATCTTTGGTGCCATGTAGGGAAAAAATACAGAGTGATCAGATCTTGTTTGAAGAGAGGCAACATGCCATTTGAGGGAATAGAAAAAGATGGCCATCACAGTTAAAGGTAACTGCCTTTGAAAATTCATTGGTTTTGCCAATTCTCTGTAAATGGGCACTTAGACACGCAATTTCCTTAAGTGTCCATTTGCATGCACTAATGCTGGATTTGCACTTGCAGCATTTATGAAACCACTTTTGTAAACAAGGCTCCTTGTCTTACCCCGGGAGAAGCTCTCAACATAATTGACTCATACTTGACTGCGTTTTCCATCTTCATACTTATTTTGGCCTCTGTCTGCAGAATCCCTCACCTCAAAAAAATGGAGAAGCAGACCATTGCAGCTGCTGGGTAATATGAAACCTTTCATTCATTTTCAAAGTTACAATTGAGTGATCTCTTTTTGTTCTACATACATTAAAGTAAGTAAGGGACAGTAGCATCATACGTATGGTGGGGCAGTTTTGCTTCAGCAGAGGTATGTTTAAAAAAAAAAGGGAAAAAAGGAATCCTGAACAAATGTTGTTAGCAAAATAAAAGCAGTGATCTATCTATACATCTCTTGCTCTGAATGAGAGATCAGTATTAGTGTTCTGTCAGTGTGTTCTGTTTTGCTTTCTCTCTAGTGGTTCTAGATAAGGAAAAAGGTTGTTACTATATTTTACAATGCCAAAGCAGTATTATGGTCTGCCCAGTTTAAATTGAGAGACATGATCTTTACTCCGAGGAGCTTACAAATTAGTTTAACACATGACACAAAGATAGGGTAGTGATACAGTAGAGAATGGTAGATGAGGAAAGACAGGGATAACCTCAGGAGACATGGTCACTCAGGGATGCTAACGCATAGTCTGCTGGATTAAGTTGTTTTTAAAATACATAAAGTAAATGTTACCTGTGAAAGTATACGGAGAGAGAACTATAAAATGGAAGTATACTATTGCCTTGCACCACACACCTTCCACACTATAATGCCAACCTGGGTTTGCTCCACAGTTTTTAGGATCTTTTTAAAATTACTGAATTACCTTTTCCTTTATTGAATGCCTAAACTAGCCATGGTCAGTTAATAGAAGTTGCTTTTACAGTTGGTAGAACAGCAGGATCTTATCTAACTAAGGAGCGGAGGAACCGGAATCCACAAACTAATCTGATGTGAATGTTGCAAGACTGCTGGCACCATACAGAATGTGCTCAGGAAGTTCTTTGAAAAGGAAGTTCCGGATGGTTATGAAACAAGCACTTTGGGCCTGATTCTCATTTACCACTCAGGCCTGTCTACATCACTCTGGCAGCATGAAGGGGCCTTAGATCGTAAAGGACCTTTTAGTGAACACAAATAAACATTTTAAGGACATCTTAAGCTGCCAGAGTGGAGTAAAAGTAATGTAAATGAGAATTCAGTTTATTAATGATTTAAGTATATGAAGAGTTAAATATGTATCCAGATGAGAATTATGGATAGATATGGAAACTGTCCGTATGTATGATAAACATAAAAATCAAGGAGGAAGAGGAATTGTTTAAGGTGCCTCAAAGAGCAGGAATAATTGGATGAAACTGTTTAAAGGGAAGCTTAGGGAGAATACCTGGAAAACATTGAGTGAAGTGTGTTAGTCTGTGGAATAGTCTCAAAAAGGATATGGAAAAAGTGTCATCACTTGAATCAGTTAAAACAAGGCTGTCCACAATACTCACAAATATAGTAGAGGGAAAATACTTCAGTTGCGAGCAGGCTGGACAAGATGCCTTAATGGGGTTTTAGAATTATTCAGGGATTATTTGTTTTCATGTTTTATTTTTAAATTGACTGAAACATATTCCGCCAAGTCTCACAAGCCCATGTTAAGTGAGTACTCTCACTGAAGCTGAATAAGGAAGAGCTTTAGGATCTGGCCTACAGAAAAATGTCTGCAAGGGAGAATTTAGGAGAAATTAAACAGAACAATTCCCCCCCAAACTGTCCATTTCCCATACATTCCCCAGTGGAAGAAAGTCTGGGTGTGGTTAATGCTTACTTCCAATAAACAGCTCCTTAATCCTGATAACCTGTTTTGAAGGAAACGATTATCACTACAAACATAATATATGGATGGGCCTCTCTACTAGTGAACAGTGGTGTCTAGCTGTGGAATGCCTCTATTCACAATGGAATATCTGCCAGTCATGGGATACCCAGCAAGGTTCCCTCAGTTAGTTTCATTGCTTGCCTTCCATGAGTACAATTCATAGCATTATGGAGAGAGAAATACATCTCTCCAAGACAGTTGATATTTCACACCATGACATTTCATGGCTAATATAGGCAAGTGGATGGTCTCTATATATTTTGGCTTTTGAGGAAACATCCTACCAAATAACCTCTTAAGAATGATTGAGTTTCTTTCTTTTTTAAGCACTTCCGGTAATATTCTCCTTTGCTGTGCTGAAGTAAGGTCCTTGCTGTTAATGTGCCTACTGGGACAAATCCTTCATTCTTTTGCCAAGCCTCAGAAGCTGGGCTTGACAAGGGGGGTCCAGAGGTGCTAGGAGATGGAATTCTTCTCCTTTCCATGCTACTACTTGTTGCACTGCCGCACCTTTAGCCTGTCCAGCATTTGCAATCCCTACACTGTTGGGAATGACTGGTGGAGTCTCTTAATTGTGCATCCTAGGTTCCCTCCATCTCCTCCATTGCCCCACAAGTTGCCTCCCCACCGCACTCCCACTCGCTTTTTATGGAATCCCAGAATGCTGCCTTTCTCCATCACACCCTGTAGCAATAAACCACAATGGTTCTATTGCAGCAAGGGCCTTCAGTGGCCATGAGTGAGGAGACAGTATTTGTCTCAGTGGGTGCTCATAGAAGAGTAACACTTTTTTTTTTTAAAAAATATCACCATACAGTGACTACTTCCTTAACTTTATTAACTGGAGTAATGTATATAATACCTCCTTGCTCTGCAAGACATTTCTCTGAGGACAGTTTTCTAAATAATTAATAAACTTCAATTTTGAAAATTCTACAAACAGTTTATCCCTAAAGGAATCAGAACAATGCTATTATTTATATTTGTTGAGGTGCATGACTTCCCCCTTCCCTTGCTACCCAGCAAAAGACCTATTATTCAAAAAACTGTAGAGAAAGAAAAATATTTTTGGCAGCGTATGCCAGGCATTTGCTGCCCCCTACTGGAGACCCTGATGCCTGGGCACACCTTGCTTGAAGAAGGTATACTTTCGGAGAAAAAGAGCAGCGAGTTCAGACCTCTGATAGTTGCCTAGAGAGGCCACCCAGGATTAGTTAGCCTGAACCAGCAAGAGTTGGTCCTCCAGTGGCTAAAAGGGTTGGGAGCAGGCAGAAGCCAATTGGGGCACAGTAAGCCAGATAAAAAGGCCTGGCTGCTTCTTCTAGGGGCCAATTGTGGATGAAGGTGGGACAGGGAAGGAAGGATTTTCCCTGTCTGAACTTAAGCCACCCAATCTGATCGGGGGCCTAATTGTAACTGCACTCTTTTGGTTGGACCAGTGAAGGACTGTTGTTTGTGTTATGTGTTGTGTTGTGTTAAAACTCAGGTGACCATTTTGAGTTAATTATCATTTTATGTCTGTAGAATTCAAATGAACTCACTTTGCAAGATGCCCCACAGAATCAGGAGAGCCTATAACAGTGTTCGACAGTGATTGGGTTGCTCTGAGCAAGAAGAATTCCCCTTTAAAATAAGAATAAGTAAAGGTATGTTCTGTTCATACACATTGTAGACAGTAGCGCAAAACACCATTTACTTCCATGGTGAATGGACCATCTGGTACCAACTGGATTGGATCAACCTGAATAAAGGTTTCAGAATCTGACCTTTAAGTTGGAAATACACCTTGTCACCATAGCCTCTCTCTTTAGTTCCCAGTGCTTCCATTTGACCTGAAATACCATAAGAATGTCCTGGAGTGTTTTGGTTCCAACTGGGAGTGGTAATACCAGAACTGAGAAGAGTATAAACAAAAGTGACGAAAGCTGAGGTGGAGAAAGTGAATCTGGTTTGGATCAGTTCAGTCTGAGTTTTGGGTGAAGATTTTCTTGGCTGGAAGCTGACCCTGCCAGCAGGTAGGGGATCTTGGGGGACAACTACTGCACTGGTGGGGTGCAAAATAAACTTTATTAAGAAAATGCAAAAACAGGGAAAATTCAATAGTGAGGGGTATGGGGTTTGTTAAGGTAGACAACTGGGGAGGGGTTTCTTTTAGTAAATAGTATAGGGGGTTTCAAGAGTGGGGTACAATACAGTTGGTAACCAATTAACGCTGAAGTATAAATGTAACAGGTAGCTAACAATTTATATGTAAAGGGTATGTCACGGCAGCATATAACCAACTAACAGTTATGGGTAAAATGTGTTCAATAACCAACAACTCTAGGTAAAAATGTGTCACAGTGGTGTAAATGTAAAATGTGAGGTGTGTCAGAGAGAAAAAGGGTAACCAATGGGGTTTTGTGCTAGACTTCAGTAATACAATTGAGTTTTGGCAGCAGCAGGAGTGGGGTGAACACGTGGGGGAAGGGATTAAAAGAGAGAGAGCGAGCGATAAAGGCAGTGGTAGAGGAATGAGGTTGGAGGATGGGGGAAGAGGAACACTTGGTGGAGCAGAGACCAAAGGCAGAGGCGCTGCGGAGGGAGATTTAAACTCAGGGAGACACAGAGAGCAGACAGGCTGCAAGTTTAAACAGCAGAGAGACTGCAACGAGTGACTGGGGAGCTCGGGGGGAGACACAGGCAAGCTTGGTGGGGGGTTAGGGCAGCGGGAAGACAAACTTAACCACAATTATACAGAACACAGCAAAATCTTATTTATGATCTAACTTAACCAAGACTACACAAATTGGCAAGTAACAGAACACAATGCAACAATTCTTTTTTAAACCTAACTTACAGAGCACAAGACAAACAATTCTTTAAACCTAACTTAACCACAGCTATGCAAAATGAAATTACAACTTATCTAGACTAAGAACCTGATTCTAATAGGTGCACCTTACACTATGCCGATTCTTTGATCGGGACGGGGAGCAGTTCCAGAGGGCAGAGTGGTGTGTGCCCAGGGTACAGCCCCCAGAGGGGGCAGGGTGGCTGCAGCAGTGGGGCGGCTGCAAGCCGGCAGCCCAGGATACAGTCCAGGAAGGCACAGCTTAGCAGCGGCACAGGCTTATTTTTAGCAGCAAAGGCACTGTGGAGCAAGAAACAGATTACAGATACAGACCAAGGAGTTAGCTTGGGTCTGTCTGCTGGGGAAACAAGGCCAGCAGCTAGGACAGGGGGAGTCTGCAAGAGGGAGTTCTTACCAATCCCCAGGACAGCAGCAAGCACAGAGGCAGGAACAGCAGTAGCATCGGAGGATGGAGAGAGGACTCGATTCGCTTGCAATAATCAGGAGATCTCCAGGCACAAATTCGTTGTTCGTGGGAGGGGAGTTTAAAAACAGGGGTACGCTCAAAAACAAACCAGAGCGGGGAGAGGGCCCCCCAAAGACCCCTAGCTGATCAGACCAGGTGGCAAAGCAAGGACCTTCTCCGAGGTCTGATCAGAAAATGTCCGGCTTTAAAGGCAAACTCAGGCAGTTTCCCACCAGTACTTTTGATTGGCTTCTCTTGATACAGGGGAGGGGAGAAGGCAGGGAAAGGCTGCAGGTAAGCATAGGCATGCCTGGGCATGTTCAGAGCCACAGGTATGACTCATATGCTTAATTAGTTGGCCACTTCAGGTCTTGCATTTCTGGGCAGCGCCCCCCACACTGAGCCCAGATCTGAACAAAGGAGCCAAACAAAGAAGCTAGAAGCCCCCTCCCTAGGCAGAGCAATGGCTCCAGTTAGTCTGTACAAGCCATTCCTATGAATAGGGCTGTGACTTTAGTTAGCACAATGGCTGGGAGGGGCGGCCACACAGGACAAACAGAAAGGAGATGGGAAAAAGGAATGCAGCAGAGGGACAGCTGTAACAGACAGAAGCTTCTTATTTTTGATGAACCAGTACCTCCATCCCTAATGGCAAATGAAAACAGGGTGGTTTTAAATTGATGGGAACCACTGATGAGAGGAGAAATTATGAATTGTGATGACCTTCTACTTTATTTTAAAGGGCTTCCCTTTTGCCCGTAACTATGGAACCCCTACCCTCCCAACAAAACCTATGTTGTCCAGTGTGTTTTACTTCACAAGTAATAACCTTTGCAGGAAGATACCCCTGTGAATGGAAAATCTTCATTGAGGGCCTTCTTACTGATGGGTTAGATACCAGGACAGATGTCCAAATATCAGCAAAATGCTGTACACCATACTATTCAGCCACAGGAGGAAAGCACTTTATGCTCTCAGCCCACGACTTTCAAATGTAAAAGCCTACAGCCAGGCACATCTCTTTTACAATGCAGTGAACCTTCCATACCCTTGTCCTAATCTCTTGGAACCAAACAAATTACATGTCATAGCACACTGTATATCACATAGAGAATGTTTATAACGTAGGGCTGAGCAGAGCTTTGGAATGTGCTTCTCTGGAGCTGATCAAGTTGTTGACTGACAAGCTGCCACTTTCATGGAATTTTACAATTTGGGGGCCTCACCTCTCCATGAATGCAAACTCAAGTCCTTATCTTTGGCTTTTGACCTCAGTATTTTTTATATACAGTAACCATACATACATTTATCACCCAACTTTATGAACAGTGAAGGTTTATTACATTGCACTTAAACCTCATTTAACCTTTTCTCTGGAAGCAATACTTTAAAATAGAATTGTGAGTTTGTGAAATCCTGACTAGCAGGCAAGTCCCTTCCTGAGCTCTCTGTGTTCACTAGCTTCCCCCACTCCTACCCCTGTCCAGGGCTGCCCAGAGATTCAGGGAGCCTGAGGTCTTCAGCAGCAGGGGGCCCCTGCCGCCAAATTGCTGCCAAAGACCCAGCACTTCAGCGGTGGGTCCTGGGATGGAAGGACTCCCTTACAGCAGGTCTTCGGGGCTCTTTGGTGGTGGGTCCTGGAGTGGAAGGAGCCCTTGCCACCAAATTCCCACCAAAGACCTAGAGCGGAAGAAGCTCTGTGGGCCCAGGCCCTGCAAGAGTTTTCCAGGGCCCCTGGAGTGAATGAAGGACCCCGCTCCAGGGCCTCCAAAAAACTCTCAGGGGGGCCCCTGCGGGGCCCAGGGCCTGGGGCAAATTGCCCCACTTGCCCTCCCACCCCCTCTGGGAGGCCCTGCCCTTGTCGTCTGCTGCATTAATTTTTTTGCCATCAGGCAACATATGTGGTGCAGTGAAAATTTAGCAGTGGGACAAGCATGTTCCTGGAGCTCTTTTTCACATCAGGAGGAATAACTTTAGAAGCTTTATAAAATGACCTCTAGTTCAAGAATGAGAAGCCCTTTAGGCATGGGAAGCAGATCGGCGCTGAGAGACACAACTCAGGCATTCATACACAAAATAGGTATAGCACAGGCAATGGCAAACTTTCTCCTGCAAAGACCCTCATACCTGTACTGAAGAGGGGGGAGAATATATTTCATATCCACAGCAATTCAGTCCTAGCGTCAAATGATTATCATTATCTATTACTTGTATTATAATAGTACTTAGAAGTTCCAACCATTGTGTTAGGCATTGTACAAACATCTAGTAAGAGAATGGACTTGCCACAAGGAGCTTACATTCTGACTAGACAAAACAAGAAATGGGAAAGGAAATAGGGGCAGAGAGAGGGGAAGGGATTTGCCTGAGGCCATGCAGCAGGTCAGTGGAAGGGCTGGGAATTAAACCCAGACCAGGTCTCCTGTCTCCCCTTCGAGAGCCCTAGCCACAAGACCACACTGTTTCATTTAGGATGATTTTTTAAAGTGAACATCTGTCCACTGAGAACTGGATTGAGACAGCTGCCATCTCATTTCAGCTGGGTTTCAAAAGGTGGAAGGTTATGTACTGTGTCCAAATACCAATTCCTCAGTTCTCTCCTAACAGTATAGCTCCATGTGGGCCCATCAGATTAAAAACCAGAAACAATTGGCCCGTGTACACAGAATTATTCATTGTTGTGTGCACCAAATACTGACAAAGTCAACACCACAGAAGAATCAATAATCCTGATTCTCTTTTATGAATCAGGATTATTAATTGGGAGCAATGGGCAATATAACCCAAGTACTTCCACATAGAAGCTTCTCCACTCTGACCTGATCTTGAGGGTCAGTGCAGATGGAGTCAGGCTGGCTCTGCAACCAGTTCTCAGTTGGGACCCATACAGTTGGCCTCTCTGTATCCTGCCCATCTCCCTCACCTGAAAAAGTGCCATGGTGTTCACCGAACTGCTGGGGTTGTGGAGCAGTGAGAGGAGAGAGAGAGGATTTTGAGGAGAGGGGCGAAATATGGTTTAGGGTGATCATGGCAGACTGTGTCATCTCCCATCTACTCCAATCATCCAGGAGAGTGTTCTTCAACCCCAAAGAGCTCATCTTTCTTGATTGACAGCTCCATTGTTGAACCATCAGCTGCATCTGTTAGTTCTAGGCTACATGTCTCAGTCTCACTGACTGACACTCTGCTAAAATACTCTGCACACTGTTCTACTGTTATAAAATGTTAAAAAGGAGAAGTAAGGCTGAATATTGAGGGAAACTTCCTGACAGTCAGAATGCTAGGCTGTGGAATAGTTTCCAAAGGTAGGTGGGCAAAGCCCCATCACTTGGCACATTTAAACTTGCATGAATAAAGCACTAAAATAGAGCTTCTAGGAAACAGTCTTGCACTCATGGGGAAGTGGACTAGATGACCCAATTCTGTAAGTCTCTTCTATGCGTAATTTGTATGCTCTCCATTGGTGGCAGGAGTTTGCAAAGCGTTTTGGACACCTTGGAATGTAAGTCTTTATATATAGATGATAGATAGCATCAATAGCATAATGTGAGTGAAATTAACTAAAGCTCCTTAATTCTGACAGCACTATTAACTACTTTGGGAGAGCACAGCAAAAAGAATGGCGCTACTTGAGTAAGAGACCCCCTCCACCCCCCAATTTGAGGAAGGATTGCACAGTCAGTTGCACTACGACTGAGTCTCATCTCATTTATACTGATTTTACATCAATATAATTCCATGGACTTCAAAGGCATTAGTTCTGATTTACTCTGCTGTAAGAGGAGACTCGGGCCTTTTGCATTGAAGATCTAATCCATTACTCAAGCTGAGGAGGAAAATGGGGATTTTTAAATTAATTAATTTATTTATTTATTGCTACTCACTTGTGCTTTATCTAATTAGTAATTGGGTTTCTTTCAAGATTTAAGATATTATTTGAGTGAAATGACCCTTTTTGTGTCTTTCAGTCACAAAGTATCCCAAGTACTTTTCAAGTGGTGGGCTAAACACTGAAATTAGTGGAGATTGCAGAAATTAGAGATTGAACAGAACTATAGTAGTTACTGGGTCATTTAGTCCAAATACCTGCTGGTGCAGGATTGTTCCTGAGGGTGTATATTCTAGTGTTTTAACCTAGTTTTAAATGTGCAAAGCAGTGGAATGTCTACCACTTTCTATGAAATCTACTTACATAAGATCTTGCAAATGTAAGGGTTCAACGACTGGGAATGTGTCTGGAATGCTGAACTGTTACTAGTTTCAGATAAAATGCAGACAAAAGCGTCTTATACAATCATTAGTAAATATAACCTTAAACTGGTGAAGAGTTCTATAATGCATGGCACAGTTTATGAGAGGTTGATTTTGATGATTTTCTCTAACTCAAGAAAGCAAGCAGATGCCTGTTGAAAAGCCACCTCAGAAATATATCAAGATATTTCAGTCAGAGAATGGTGCCTATAAGAGAACTTGGCAATTAAAACAGTTACTTACCTTGTGGTGCTGCTGCAGTGGTTGAGTCTTCCCAAGTCAATTTAGAGGTAAGCAAGAAAGTGCCATAACAGTGTGTTTTTGAACCACAGCATAGTGCCTTAATTGATTTACTCTTTATTCTTTTTGAGAGACAGCAGAATGTCAAAGGTCTTTCTTTTGTTAAGTACTGGAAAACCCGTTGTCAAACAACCTCTACTCATTTAATAATTTATCCCATTTTGTATAAGAAAGGCAGCTGACATGCAGTAAATCTAGTCCATGTTTAAATTACTGCATTGAACAATAATAAGGCAAATGAATAATCTAGTACATCTATTTAAAATTAAACATATATGAAACTGTTTTTCCAAATGATCACCAAAGGCTATAGTTTAAAGGCAGGACTGAAACCATGAACAGAATGAAAATGCCTAACAGTACTCTGCAAGTTGCAGCAGAATTATTTATTCTATTTTTTCTATACATAAGGAATAGAGCTAAATGAACAATGTTTAAGCATGTCAGAATTTCATCAATTTTGCATGAGCATTCACAAATATCCTGGTGGGGGTAATTGCTAACAAATACATTTAAACTAATGATATGTTATATCCTTACTTGATATAAAACTATTAAAAGATACAGTATCGCATTTGACAATGCTATGCAGCTGGGTCAAATCTTAATGACAGATTTCTGCATTTGTAAATTAAGATACACTCTACTGGAAGCAAATATTTTGTAAAAATAAAAGCCATATACTATGAAAGTTTGATCATTTATCTAGGATTTCTTTTTCATTTCTCTGAGCACTGTGTTTGCTAATATGGGGAGAGGGGAGACTTGCTATACAGGAGTGGAGGGAACTCTGAAAATCCAACCTAGTTGTTTTTCATGTTGCAAGGATATGTGGGGCTTGTAAAATATACCATATGGGTTTAACAATCCAACTGGAGAGTTACAAGCAAAGGTAGCTGCCATGTACCAATTCAATTAGAATAGTCATATTCTCCCAAACTAAGCTTTTATTTTAAAGTAAGAGAGAGAGATAAAGTATTTAAAACAGAAGTTAGTGTAATCAGTGTGACCAGGGATGGCCTGGTTGGTTCAGAATGAAGTCAGAGTGTTTTCCATAGACATTCAGCATAAATTAGTTATTATTTTATTTTCCCACGTATGCAGGGGTGAAAGTAACTTACAGGACTTACCAGTACTGCCAAAGTCCTGAGGGGGTGTGGTCTCACCCAGAAGAAATGGGGCTTCTCAAGATTTAAAGGCCCTGGGGAACCAGCTGTGGCTGGGACACCCAGAGCCTTTAAATCAACCAGGGGATCCCAGCTGCAGAGGTGGCTGGGAGCCCCCCAGGGTTCAGGTGCAAATTAAAGGGCCCCAGGCCCTGGCTGCTAAGGGGAACCCCAAATTTTGCAGGGCTGGAGCAGAGATTTAAAAGGCTCAGAGCTCCTGCTGCTGAGGGAAGCCTGGAGCCCTTTAAATCCTGGCCCCAGCCCAACCACCAGAGCCGTGGCCAGGATTCAAAGGGCTCTGGGCTGCCCACAGCTCTGAGCTCTTTAAATCCTAGCTGTGGCCAGGATTCAAAGGGCTCTGGGCTGCCCCCAGTCCTTTCACTCCCCACCATGGAAGTCGATGCGGTCCAGCATGGTGTATTGGCTCTTGCTGGTAGGCCAGACTGGACCAGCTTACTTTCACCTCTAACTGTATGTATGTGTCCCAAACAATGCAGCTGCAGCCTGCCAGCAGTAACTGGCCCCTGTGGGCTGCTGCCTGCAGAAAGCCAGCAGGTGCCACTGGGCTGGGTCTGCCAAGGAGTAAGTAACCAAGGCAAAAACCACAGCCAGCCAGCCAGGGAGGGAGCCGGGTGGGGGAGGGGAAGTCAGAGGTGAATGAAGGACAACTGGAATAGCCTTCATGAAATATACAAGATATTTAGAGAAAGTTTTGTCAATTTCAGCCTCTGCATTCTGCAGGCAGGACAAAACAAAAAGAGATCTGAGATTGTGCCTAAGGACATTACAAGTGTTTAAATCAATATATAAAGAGGGTGGATTGGAGTGAAAACTACTATGTCTTTCAAAGGAGGCACAATAAGTTCCCTGAATATTCAGTTTTCCCCTCCAATTCCTTTGTGGTTTTGTCTATGGGGGCTATTTGCTTTCCCTGTGAATCTTTAGTTGCTTTAGCAAAATTGCTTTGCCCAAAATAAACCCTAATCATCATGACACATCTTTCCACCATGTTCTCCATGTTTTTTGTGTTGTGTTTTTGTTTTTTTTTAAACAGTAACATTTCAAAGAGGATCTGCAAGCAGTTTGGCCATCACAACCATGATTCTCTGCTGGAGAGGGAATGGGATAGATTAGAACTTGGAAATGGTTCCTGATTTTGATTGTGTTTATGAAATCCTCTCATCCCGGGGGGCAGAAAAGAACTGTCCCTGCCATGGTCACACACACCCAACAACAACTGGGAGTGAAATTAACAAGGATGCCAGAAACGGCTCCTAACTCTGGACACTGAACTGCTGAGTTTAAACTGTTCTTTTGCAGGCAGCAGCAACAGGCATCTCAGCCAGTCTACTGCAAGCTACAGCCTAGAGGAAACCCCCTGCTGAGGGGAATGGGGAGGAATGCAGAGGCTTGTCTGCAGCCTGGCTGGAGGAGGGGTAGGGAGGAGCCGAGAAACCAATGTGACAGTGAGTTTTCCCCTTCCACCTGCTTTTATTAGCTCTGGATTTAAGCTGTGCAGCCAAATGCTTGTATTTGTTGTATATATTAGTAGGAGAGATCCCCTCATCCCCGGGGGCAGACAAGGACTGCCCTGACCATGGTCAAACACACACTCTTCTCCACCCCCTCCCCAGCTACTGTGAATGAAATTAACAAGAATGCCAGAAACCTAGCCCTGGGAGCTGAACCATCAGGGAACAGCTGATTTTAAACTATTCTTATGCAGGGAGCAGGCTTCTCTCTCCCTCCCTCAGTCTCCTTTTCTTACCAGTCCTCCATACAGGTGCGTACCAGCTTACTTTCACCACTGCACGTATGTAAGTTTGCAATCAAGGCAGCTTTATGCAACTGATCAATTTTGGTTATTTACTGAGGATGGAGATAAATATGAAATACCAAATGATTAAATTTCCACAAAATGCAGCCATGTATTCTGAAACAGACGATAATGTGCTTAAAGAATTAAAGAAACCTGGGTGCTAACCAGATGTCCCAATGGAAGCCATATTCTGTTATGATTGTAAAAGATTTATTGATTCACTTTCCCAAATTGTTTCTTGGGACTTAGAATTCTATTGTGATGTCATTACAGGGCTATGCATTATTGCTGTAATCTCAAAGAAAAAGAATCCCTCATGAAGGAAACTGTGTCCCACTGAGAGAATGCTGCTGCATATGGCTTCCATACATCCAGCAGCATATGTATAATACCAAATAATAAGACAGCATGGAATAATGGTAAATTCTAATTTACTCCATGAAGAAAGCTTCCAGAAATTGTCACTACTGCTGCTTAATTGGTCCACACACATTGAAAGGCTCTCAGCCTTACAGCCTTTGTCATTATGCCCCATCTCTTGACAGAGACAGTACAGAAAATGTTCAGTGACACAAGCCTGATGTTGCAATTCCTCTCAACAAACCACCTATTGCATTGCTCCCTTCTACAGCCTAGACAGCACAACCCATTTATCCACAAACAGGGCCAAATTCTGCTTTATTAACTCTAGAGGTGTTATTCCAATTTATATCAGTGTAGCAGAGCACTGCTTGGCTGGCACACTGTTGTTAGGATACTCCTGGCTGCTGCTGTTCTTTCTGCAAGCTCAGATTTACATAGAAAGATAAAATATATTTATTGATGTGTAATAAGATAATCTTGTGCATCAAACATACTTTCCAGAGGGAAGAGTGGAGCAAGAAAGGGAGGTATATTTCGTTGTAGCTTTGATGTTATATGCCAGAAAGTCTTTCTCTGACTCTGTAGAATTCTATACACCTGGGGCCAGATTCTCAGCTGGTGTGAATCAATTATAGCTCCACTGAAGTCAGTGAAGCTATGCCAGTTTACAGCAGCTGAGGATCTAGCCCCCGATATTATATCTATATCTGTTATGTGGATATAGATAGATAGATATCCATCCACATCACCTTTACTACACTATGAGGTTTTCTGTTACATAGCAATACTGAAACACTCTTTCCCATCACCTCTCTCTCTCTCTCTCTCTCTCTCTCACTCTTTGAATTGCTCTGATTTCTAACATCACTGAAGATTAGAATAACCTGCCTTCATAATGTACTGTAAATTTTATTATGAAGCACAAATTCTTTGGCTCCTAAACACTGTCTTATAAGGAGCCAGTGTGCCGTAGTTCTTGCACTTCCAGTAATGTGAGCAGAGAGCTAATGAAGGTCTTTATGTAAATTTTCCGGTTATCAGGTAAAATCTTCACATAGAAATATGTCACATGTTATAAAAATTCTTTATGTTATCAAATGCTAATGATAACTCAGAACACAGAGCCCATGGAGAATCTTTGAAATCCGTCATAAAAACTGCATTCCGCCCCAGTGTCTGGAGCCTTGGATTTCTACTACTACTACTACTCCAATTTGTAATTAGCATAGAGCAGGCTTCTCTGCCCTCTGAAACCATAATGTTAATTACAAAAATTACACTGTGTTTAAAAGTGCAATTGAGAGACAGTGCTGCACAAAGGGAATCTTGGAACCACTTTTCACACTTTGAAACCAGGTCACAATGCAGCCCATAAAAGAGAGGCCAAGGCTCATTCTCCTTTAAAGGCTTCAGAAGATCATACAGGGATCTCAGCTAAAATGAGCTCTGGTGGGATCTGCAGAGTCCTTAATGAATAATACTCTTCTTTAGGAAGGAAAGTAGGCAAAAGGAAAAACACTGAACTAATTAAGGGACCAATCCTGCAAATGCATAGTGCATGTCGCTAGGACAACTTTCAGGAGTAAGCACTGTGGCCAGTAGGAAGCATTTGGAGGATCAGGCTTTACATGGACACAGTGAGACCACATGAGTTACCAACATGCCATGACTGTGATATATCTGGATGGTGCCTAAAAAACATTTGTTATGCTCTGGTGTGTTTGCTCTGTTAGTAACTTTTGTGAGATTGAACTCTTCCGGTGCTGTTCCTTGCTTGAGCTTCTGAGCTGTCATGGGACACATTGCTGTTCCACAGGAATGCTGGTGCTTCCAAGATACTGTACCTGGTACATGGAGCAGGACTGAGGGCTTGTCTTGCAGTATTTCAGGTATGTGAAGTCCCAGTGAATCAGGTTTTCCCCTTTCAGACAACAAAATGGATAAAATACAGCTAATAAGTATTCAGGGAATGGCCAGGAAAAGGCATGAAAGCCTAATGTTCACCCAGGCAGTGAATGTAGTGTGAAGCATTCTAAAAGAAAAATAAAATTGATTTATTTTTATAATAAGTATAATTCTTTGGAATGTCTAAAGCACTTACCATCAGATTTCAAAGTGCTTTCCAAACACTAAATTAATTAATTAATCACTCCTCAGAGCAGTCTTGTATGGTAGGCATTTGTTACAAATAGGGAAATTGAGGCACAGGCTGATGTGACTTGTCCCAGCTCACTGATGGGGTGTGTGGCAAGGTCATGAAATAGAACACAGACCTCTGGACTCCCAGTCTTTCTTTTACACTCTCATTGACATGTCTTTTTGAATAATTGGGTAGAACATCAGGGTTGGAAAGGACCTCAGGAGATCAGCTAGTTTAACCCCCTGCTTAAAGCAGGACCAATCCCCAGATAGATTTTTGCCCCAGATCCCTAAATGGTCCCCTCAAAGATTGAACTCACAATCCTGGGTTTAGCTAGCCGAGGCTCAAACCACTGAGCGAGCCTTCCCCCGCCCAGCATGAGTATTTCGAGGGTGTACAATGCGCATACCGAACATCCAAATCATACTTTTTTTGGTGACCTCCCAGGGCAAAGCATATGACCGCCTCTATTGACACAAATGGGCCATTTATCTATTTGGTATACAGGCTGGGATTAAACAATATTGGTAGCTCCAAGACATTATTATAGACCAAATTGAGATATGAAGTGTGATCCATTAACTTAGTTTAGTCCTTTCTTTAATTCTTCAGGAACTTCTCTATACAACCTTATGTAACAACTTCAATAACTGTCAATAAATCATCAACCTGACCTTTCCCAGTAAAATTAAATACTGACAATGCTAAGGATGAAGCAAGGCTGAAATTTGCTGAAGAGTTTATGAAATGCAGTTGGCAGATTCAGAAAAAAGAATCTATTTTCCTCTTCTTTGCCTTCTACCTGCCCAACTGGTTATAGAACCAGACAGTTTACATATGTGATCCTTCCTATTTAGAAAATTAATGGTGTTTCCTGGCTCCAAATCACAGCTTGTGGTGCTCTGCAGGCAATGAAAAACTTGGCCAGCTTCAGCAGCAAAGCAGCCATTAGAAAATTAACCCTTAGTGACAAAAGAGCAAAGGTACCCAAGTGAGGTCCACAAGAAGTGGCAGGCTGTAGCTTTCAGGTGTACCTACATATGTTAACAGTGTAAAACCAGCAAATCAGTTCCCCCAGAGAGTTTCTATCAAGCATGTTTGTAGTTGGATACTGTGGAGAGGGCATGGTCATGTCATTTGGCAGCAAGAACAACCAATATGCCATGATTTTCATTAGAGCAAGAGAGAAGCACTGAGCAGAGATTATGAATCAGAGCCATACCTGTAAACGGTACCTGATTGCGAGGCACAATATGTTGTTTATTTTAGACCCAATTTTGCCTCTGCTCCAAACAAATCTGGCGTGAGCTGTTGCCATTTGTCATTATAAATTACTAAAATCAGAAATAGTCAGTCATGAAAGCAGAGGTTGCAGAAAACTTTAAAGAAGTTAATCCCCCATCATTTCAAGCCTTCTCCAGCAGCCTTTACTGAGTAACGCATTCTGAGTAGAGATGGGTCCAAACCAAAATCCTGGATCCAAAATTGTGCAGATAATTGGAATCTGAAGCAGATTATCCAGTTCTGAATATTGCAAATATCCATAATTTATATAATCATGAGCCAAAACCCTGGCTCTAAATGCAACCAGAGTTTAGGGTGTTTACAATCAAGGGGCCAGATCCTCAGCCCAGGGTAAGTCTCCTTGTGTCCAGGGACTTAAAGCCACCCAGACTGGGCAGCTTTGGAATCCTCTAGCTCTAAGGAATGTTTCACTCTCTCTCTTTTACACACACACACACACACACACACACACACACACACACACACACACACACACACACACACACACACACACACACACACACACTCTCTCTCTCTCTCTCTCTCTCTGAACATTTCAGTGCCAAATCCAGGACCGGGGCAAGTGTGGACAAATCACACCGCAGTTTAGTGATCCTGGGCCAACATAACAGCTCCTGAGGGGCCATACTTAGAACATCCTGTGGCTGCTCTAACTTGAACAGGAGAGAGGAAAGCCTACTCCCAGCTGACTCCATTATTGTGGAGGGAGAAAGATGGCATAACAGAACCTCTACCACCTTCACCTGAGGCGTACCAAGCACAACTCTGGATTTGAATTTTGCAGCTTGATCCCATCTCTAATTCATGCACACATTTTAAATGCCTGTGTTATCCATCTGGAATGTAGTGGGTTAAGTATTATGATCACAGCCCTTCTCTCCAGAGCATTATCTCAGTGGCATTGTTAGCTGTCCACTGTGCATGATGTGAAGTAATGTAAAGAAGCACCTCCATGCCTCCTGTACTGTGAACTGGTTTTTGATCCAGGATCCCTCCTCCTAGTCTGCTGCAATTTAAAAGTGTCTGCTCATCGGTCATTACCTTTCCAGTGTGCATACTAACCTATAGTCCCTTGGATCATGTCACAGGAATATTTTTCATGGTATGTTTTAAGAACACATAAGAGAAGTATCAGAATGGAATTGGCTTGTTGCTTGGGTACCTGTGGCAGATAGAAAATAATGGGGCTGATAATTCTGCCTTTAATGTCACAGAAATAAGAGAGGAATAGTCACTATGCTACTCCAGCTTTGCGTACCCTTATTCTGCAATATTAAAGCTGGTTTTATTTTTAGGCCATGATACAGGAAACTGCAGCTGTTAATTTCACTGCCTCTGAATTCTGTGCTCTGTGGTATTCAGTGAAATCAGGCTATATTCATCTCTAACATTGTGTTAACACCAGGTTTAATAAAAACAGGGGTAAATAACACTAGAGTGTTAATTACTCCTTTCTAGTTTACTCTGACAAAAATGCACTAAAATGAAGACTAACATAATTATAGACTATGCATTTTCAATTAGCCTTTGTTAATGCTATTAATAAGATTAATAATATATAGTAAAATGTCAATAAGTTTATCTAAATAATTTTTATATCACCCTTTCAAGTCACAGTATCAGGCATTTCTAAGTGCAGTTTCAATGTGCTCAGAAGTAAAGTTACTCTGGTTCAGTTTTATTTCCAGAGGACTGACAAACACATGGAATGAGTGTGTGGCTACACTGAGCTCTCACGGCCTGTCTGCCGTCCCGTTGCTATAGTGTAGGTGCTTACATCCACTCAGCTCAGGCCAGGACTTTCCAAAGTTCCTACATATTGAAACCTTCTCACTCAAAAGCCCATTGCTTATCACATGAGCTGACGTAAGCGACCCTTTTATGAACTGAATGATAAATAGCTTAAGAAGCATTTTTTTAAACATACAATACAACAGCAACTGGTGTTAATGTATTAAAATTAATTGCTCCAGTGAGACGTTTCTTCCAAAAAAGCAATAATAGTCAGGATTTAGCCTTGCAAATGTGAAAACCCTCTGGTATACTAATAAAATGTAAAGGTTTCACAAAATAATATCCCAAATAATTGGGTTCCTTCTACTAAAGGACCCCATGTTGTTTCTCTTAAGCAATATAAAAAATGGTGATTATTCCTTTGGACTTAATAAAACGTAATTGAAAAAAAAATATCTTTAAAGACAACATAGGGTAATCGCTTTCACTTTTCCCAATTGGGTTTATGTTTCTTCCCCCTCTCTCCCCATCCTTCTTCTTAAGGTGAAGCCCTTAATACATTCAGAGCATTCAAGGAAAAAGTTTTTATCTTTGCAAATGAAGCAATGATGTTTATTGTAGTATTAATTTTCCCACTTGTGGGTTTTTTATTGTTTTTTTTAATAAGAAGCATTTGACCATTCAAACTTTTGAACAGCCCTGACTTGTAAATCCACTCTCCCCATGCTCACTAGAAACTGCACGCTCCTACTGTGCTGCATTCATAATCAAATTAGTGCACTGTGAATAGGTTAAAAAAACTGTTATCCGGCTGCTGCCACCAAAGATATGTTAGCCCACTCCCCTAGTGCCTCCCTCCTTTTTTTTTCCCCACATGAGACATAAAGACATCCACGCGGACAGAAAGGTCTTTACCTTACTTCTTCCTACTTAGCCTCTTTATTTATTCATGTTTTAAAACAAAACAAACAACTAAACTGACCGCAAATGAGCCACTTCCAAAAGAAATGGGGACGGGGCTGGGAAGCTGGTAGGCTGTAAGAGAAATCTGTAGGGAGACTGTACTGGAGATAGTTGTCCCAGCTACGAGATAAAAGCTACATTACATGAAATTAATGGAGGCTGTCTGAGACATACATGAATCACTGTTTCAACACTAAGAAACCTGCACAAAAGAATAAAGAAATCTGAGTACTAACTATATCTTCAAAGGTCTCCTATTTACCCAGCTATACTGGGTACTGACAGAAGTGGGGGGAAATATAAGGGAAAAGCACTGCTGTGATCGAATGAATGAGACCATATGAGCTGTATTGGTGCCGTATGCATTCTATTTAGCTGATATCAAACACAGTTTAATGAAAGTTAAATAGTTTCTGAGGAGTGCATGAGCTGGAACAGATTAGATTCCACCGAGAGGTCTGTCAGCATATTGTTGCTCACATGTATTCCCTGCTCAGAGCTGCCACAATTCCAGCACTCCATTAGCAATACACAAAAGACTTATGCAGATAGCGGGCATAAGCACATACCGCCATGTTGGGGGGGAAAAACAGATGAAGGTTTTGTTCAATGTGTTAGTCTGAAAATAGATCTCTGTGATTCAAAAGTGATAAGAATAGATGGAGAAAAGAAGAAGCAGGGACTCATGAAAAAAAAAAAAGAAATATGTAAACTACCTTAGAAGAACAGATATTGCACCAAGTATATAATGAGGTTTTGATCTTTCAGGGGACAATGACATGGGTGAATGCTGTGCCCTTTTGATCTGCAAGCTACATCTGGTCTTAAAGGAACAGCAGCTCCTTGTTCGGTTTCCCCCAGAAGTTATAGTGGAACATGCTATTGAAAAAAAATCTTCACACAAAACAACATTTCTCCAGCTCCTCTGCCTTTTTTTAAGATGCAGCATTCGTCCCACAAATACCACTGAACTGCCTGAATGACTGTTAACATTGCTGTCACTGAAACTAATATGAATTTAGTTTAATTTATATCATTTCAGAGGATTTTATTCCTCTCCCCACAGAAGAAATATGCTTTTTAGAAATGTCTGTTTTAAAATTAGGACTAGGATCAGGCTGGTGATGGTGTTTAGATATCAGATGGCAATTGCTCAGCAATTATTGCATTGATTTAATCTGACAGAATTTATCTTGCACCTTGAAATCTGTGTGTCCACAAGAAAATAGAAGTTGCCATACTGGAACAGAGCATTTGTCCATCTAGTCCAGTGTGCTGCCTCTGGCAGTGGCCTGTACCTAATACTTCAGAGGAACATTAAATTCACCTGGTCAGCTGTGCAGTTCTGTACAGCAGGGGTGCTAGGGGAGAAAATTCCTCTTGACTCCAGCTGTCAATCAGCTTATGCCCTAAAGCATGAGGATTTATACCCCTGAAACTTTTTCTAACACAGCTAGTCCAACTGCAATTTATAGTCCTGTTCAGAAAAAAAATTCTAAACCTTTTTTGGAGTGTCAAGGTCCGTTCATATATACAGGCCATATCCTCCTGGGTGACATTTTACTCTGGCCACAGGAACATGTTCCTGGTGAATAAGAGCACTCGAGTTCTCCCAAAGGGACCTGCTCATTGTTAGAAATGAAGGGCACAAGTCTCCTGAAATTCAGTCAAAGAAAATGGGACAAGAGTGAAAACACGATATTTTGTTCAGGTTTCTTTCCCTGCTGCTCGAAGACTTCTCTATTAATATTATCTGGGCTGAAAATGTGCAGAATTTCCTGAGGCATCTCTTCTAACTCATTTTATCATTATTCAGAGGGATAAAAATGGCCCAAACTGAGGAAGCTGAGGATCCATTTAGGGTTGCCTGTCAGATCCACTAAGGTAATTGGCTCCATTTCTTCATTCCTCTTCTAAATTAAAATAATTTTATTAAGTGGTACAGTAGGTGTTTCACCTGTGTCACCAGCTGCCTATTAGAGCCAGAAAAGGCTTTTCCACATTATTTCTGTCTGTTCTTATAATATTATGTCATCATATTCAATGTTACATCATGTCAGAGGTTGTGCAGTCTCATGTATTTAAATCCAATGGCTACAAAATGGAGATCCAAGATGGCCTTTTCAAAGGGGGAGGGGGAGCCAAATATACTTGACTGCCAAAGCTTTGCTCAGTTCTTTGATTTAATTCATGCATCTACAAAAACTACAATATGAGTGAGGCTAGGAGCCAAAGCATAATTGAAAATGGACTAGTAACAAATTATAAATTAATCGTAACAGCAGCATTGATAACATAATTATTCTGAAGGGGAAATCTCTTGGTGTTTTTTAAGATCCCTTCCATATCTGAGAGGAAAACACAAGTATGGTATAATGAACTTGTGCAGACAATAATGCATGCACAGTGTAATTGTCCCATACAGGTGATAATTCACTCACGGCATTAAATAAATAATTAGTATCTACTAATACTATTCAATATTTATATGCACTTTTAATCTTTCAAAGCACTTTGGTTACTCCTCACAACGCTCCTGTGCAGTAGATAGGAATCAGTACATTTTACAGATGCAGAAACTGAGGCAGAGAATTTAATTGGCTTCCTCAAGACCAGTCAATTTATTGTCAGAACCAGGATTAAAACTCAGGAGTGCCTGGCTCCCAGGCTCATATTCAGACCATTAGAATGCCAGTTAGATGTAGAGCTCTGTTTTCAGACACTCTTTGTACATATCTCAAATCTGAAGGATCAGATCAGTTCTTGGGCAAGAAAACTGATATTTATGTGCTTAAGTGCTGATTTTTGCATTCAAATTTAGGAACTGGATGTCCCTTTCAGGTGCTGAAACATGGTTCCCAAGGAAATAATTGAATCTGGTCACAACAGTAATCAAGATTGCCAGTGTATACATTATGTTATCCTCTCCATAAACAGTGGTATTAGCTCAGAAATTATGGAAGTTACTAACACTGAGTCTACAATTAAAAAAGGTATTTTTTGATAAAGACAAAGACATTTCTGACTGTGAAAGGTGCACATGCCTTGTGTTTAGATTTAAAAAAAAAAAAGGCATATGTTTGTTCAGCTTTCAGGAATCTTGCAACTGTTTTTCTTCAACCTGCAGGTGGCATTAGCACTAAAAATGGATTTTCTTTCTTTCTTGAAAAGTGTTTAGCAATGAAATGAACAAAGCTGCAAGTGGATCTATAGTAGGACTGCATGCTTGGAGTTAGTCATACTTACTGCAGATGGCATTTTTGAATGCTTTATAATGCAGGGATGTTAAAAAAAAACATTCTGGGACTCTGAAATGTTATATTTTTGTTCCCAGCAGCAATAGGGATGGGAGAGTTAGAGAAGTCTGAAGTTTTACAAAGTCTTTGTGACTATGAAATAAGTTAGTTTGTACACAGAGTGCTGATAACCACCGCACCTGGGATCACAACTGTCCATCGCAACAAAGAGAGAGAATCTAGTGGTCTGACTGCAGGCCTGGGAGCCAGAGACTTCCCTAATACATTCTTAATAGTTATTTCCCCTGTGGCTCTGGGAAAGATACTAAAGAACAGATTCTGATGCCTTAGTCATGCTGAATAGTATTTTTTTTCTGGGCTTGACCTGCTCCCATTCAAGTCAATGGAAAAACTCCCACTGATGTGACTGGTTCCGGATCAAACTCATTGGGTGCAATGCCACTGAAATCAATGGAGCTATTCCCAGAAGAAGGCACTACTCAGTGTGAGTAAGGGTATCAGAGTCTGGCCCTTAGCCTCTCTGTGTCTCAGTTCCTCAGCCACAAAATGGGAGATAATACTCTGTACTTGCATACCTCATGGGGAGGCGGGTGGCGGCTGGGACAATTAATTAGTTAATTCTGGAAAAGTGCTTAGAATAGGAAATGCTTTTTATTTATGTTCTGTGATTAAAGAAATAGAAGTGCATGATGGAAGAAAGTGAAGAAATCTGAGTTCTAACTACAAAGTTCATGGATCCCAAACCCTAATATGAGCTCAAGGGTCTCCCCACCCTCCACAAATAGTGACATGTCACACATGGTATCTGTGTTGGGAAGATGTCAATGTCATAGCATTGCAGTGCAAGTCACAGCATCATGGATGGTGCTCAGAGCTTCATCTTGCTCCCACAGAGGGGAATTTTCCCACTGACTTGAACTGGTGTGGAAACTGGCCCTACGTGTGACAAACATGATCTCACTGAAGTTCAGGTTTGGGTCGACTCCTGTCCCACTGGAACGAATCCTCTTGCCTCTGTCCACCAATTGAATCATTCAATCAGCTCTAGTAACAATGTAGCGCAAACAGCAGAACTGGGGAAACAAAGTCAACTAAGGGTGAGCCAAAGTCCTTTGAATCTGAGTTCCCACCTTTCTGATTGCTCCAACAGATTCAAGGGAACCCAAACAGTGACAAAACAAAAAGCAGACAAGAAAATCATCACAAATTTTTATGACCTTGTGTTGTTTCAAATGCAATTGACTTGTCACACAATATAAATAAATGCAACAGGAAGATGCAGTCTGTGAGAGCGAAGCACCCACAAAATACTCCCAACAAAAAGAACTGATTTTCAGTCGGAATTAAAATAAATGAAAAACCTTTTTCTGGTATTAAACACTGGCTACAGAACCACTATGCCACCACATATCAGTTAAACCAGGCTAACTTTCTTGGATTGTTGATATCTGCTCCTGTGCTTCTCACTTGTTAATCCCTGTTCTGTACATGAATTGACTTCTGTGCCATCCGGTCACCTGAGTGTATTTGAATCTCTTAATTCTCCAGAGCAACATGCCAGAAACAGAGATCTAGAATTCAGGGACTCTCCATTAGCGCTCCCTCAACACAGGAGTAAACTATGAAAGCTTTGATGTTTTATTACCATTTCAGAACTGGAGTGAGGAGGTGACATCTGGGCTGTTGTAGCCGGAAAAGCTGAAAGCTGTCCTCTGTTCTTAAACTGCTCTCTTCTTTTCTTAGTTTTCCCTTACTACTTGAATGCTCCTTCAATAACCAGACAGTTTACTCTGGCTAGCCTGCTGTCTTCCATTCTAAAGCTAGTCTCCTCCGTACTTAGTTTTATGATGCCACTGGAGTTTTGCTTTATTCTTCCTCTCACCTGCCACTCCAATGCTTTAATTGCAAACTCAGCCTTCACAACTCACACAGCTCAGCTGCTTTTTCTTTGTACCGCTGCTGCATTCCTACCATCGAGCCTTTACACCTCAAGTTCAGGAAAGGTTTGATCTCTCCTCTCCCATGCCCTTTTTCCACATCACTTACTTTATCTTGTAGGTTTTCTTTTGGGCCAACGGCTCTTTTCTACACACTGACTACAGGTTCACTTTGAAGAAGACCGAACAGCTGTCCCTCTTATTTCCCATGAGGGTAGTAGGTTATTTTCAGGGAGAAGCCAGTGGCTGTCTTCTGTACTCCAGAGGCAGCAGGACCCAGTCAGCTCCTCCATTGGACCTTATTGCAGCATCCTGCAGTATATTAGAGTTTCCCCAATACCAGAACCATTTATATTGTTCTGGCAGGAGTCACTAGGTGGCACTGGTATACATACTCTTATAAGTCTTTTGTTATCATGAAACTAGTGTACAGTCTGAAAAAATCATATATTGTTGTTAGTTGTGTGATGTAATTTTCTTTTGTAGGGAACTGTTGCAGGCATCAAGATAGTTTGCTCTCTTTAACTGGAATAAATTGTTGAGGCAGAGTTGGTCCCTGGTACCTGGGTAGAGGAGTATTTTGGTGAAGATTCTTGGAAGGGGCTTTCCTCATGCTATTCATGATCACCTCTGTTCCAGGACTAATATATATAATGTAAAAAATGCACCAAAAATAACCACACTGAGTAATTGATATTTCCTCCAAAGGGAAACCAACCTTCAATGCTTTGCATCTGATACTCTTGGGCAGAAGGATGACAATATCTTCTGCTCTTAAATTTCAGAGGTGCATGAGGTGGTCTGAAGCACAAGTATTGGCAAAGACTAGCCTAAAAGGTAGGGGGCGGGGAGAGAAATATACTGTGTTTTCAGAGCTAGACTTCATGTACCTGTGAAGTTCTTCATATGGGGCCAAATCCTCAGCTGGTGTAAATCAAAATAACTCCACTGAAATCAAAGGAGTTACACTAATTTACCCCCAACAGAGGATCTAACCCAGAAGAGGGTTTGATTCCTCTCCTTATTTCATCTGTGGTGCTGTGTGTGGAGTGGAGATGTGAAACAGATTCATACTTTCCTTACTGCCCCTTTTGTGCCAGCTACTCATATAGGCAAGTGCAAGAGATGGGGCCCATTGAACCAACTAGGGCTGGAAGGACATCTAGAGCTGGCATAAAGAGGTGGTAGCAGGACCGGGTCCAGCTTTTTTGCCGCCCCAAGCAGCAAAGAAAAAAAAAAAGAAAGCCATGATTGACGGCACATTGTTGGCAGCTCTACTACACCGCTTCATTCTTCGGCGGCAATTTGGCAACTAGTCCTTCCCTCCAAGAGGGACTGAGGGTCCCGCTGCCGAATTGCCGCCGAAGACCCGGATGTTCCACCCCTTTCCATTGGCCGCCCCAAGCACCTGCTTCCTGTGCTGGTTCCTGGAGCCGGCCCTAGGTGGTAGAGAAGTCATAACCACCTTCGGAGAATAATTGGGCCTCTGGTGAGTTAGCTCTGTGCCATCACCTGGGCTGGCGCTTCCATTAGGTGACCCTAGGTGGTCACCTAGGGCACCAGGATTTGGGGGGAAGCATTTTGTGTACTCTTCACGGAGCGCATGGGAGCTTCCGGTTTCGCTCCAGTCACGCTGCCGAAGAAGGACCTTCTGCCGATGTGCCGCGGAAAACTGTGGCAGGCAATTGAGCAGCTCAAAGACTGCCACTGTCGCCTGCGGCATTTCAGCGGAGGGTCCTTCTTCGACGGCTTGATGGGAGCAGAACCGGAAGCTCCTGTGCACCCTGTGGGGCACACACAAAATGCCAACCCCCGAATTCTGCCTAGGGCACCAGAAACTCTGGCGCCGCTCCTGGCCATCACTACAGGATATTCTGGTGCAGGAAGTGTTCTAGGGGAGGATGGCCAGGAGCAGGCAAGCGGCTAACTAAGGGAAGAGAGAAAAGGTGTCTTGGGGGGGCCTTACTAAATCTTATTGGCAAAATTTCAAAAAACAAACAAACATATAATCAAACCCAAAACTGTTTGCAGAGAAAGGGTCCGTTTTGACAAATTTCCCATATCATTTTATCAAAGTTTCTAAATAGCTGAAAAGAGCACACTGGACTCTGGGTGCCAGTTCACCTCATTGTGGCCTGTACTAAGTAAGAATAACCACCTGGCATGCAAACAGCTATGTTCCATGCCCCATTCTGAGCATTGATTCAGAAGCTTCCTCCAAATGTAGTGCCTGAAGCCAAGGATCTAGTTTTAACTCTTTCCTATTTGCATTCAGTTTAATTGTATGAAAATCTAACTCTGCTTACAACTCCCTGGCTATGTAAATATTTGCTCACTCTTATTTTTAGTAATACTTTTCATTTATCAAATCTGGTTTATGTTTTCAGAAGTATCTAGTGGTTTTAAATTCCTCAGTTTTTGGCTGCCCAGTCGAGACATCATGGAGCTGATTTTCATAGGGTGGGTGCTCTTTAAGATGTCTTACATTGGACATGTGAAAACTGACACCCCAAAACCACCTGTGGACGAGGGGGGTGCCAGGGCTCAACCCTCCCTGGGGAGGAGGGGAGCCACACAGGCCTCATCTCGTCGTCTGAGGGCCTCTGCCCTTGGGACTGCAGTCCGCTCCGGCGGTGTGGGCCCTGTGTGTGGGACTGAACAGTGACACAGTTAAATAATAGGGGCCCAGCCCTTGGATCGGGCGGGGCACCAACAAACGCAGCAGTAGTTTCGCGGCTCTGGCCCTTTGAAGCAGGGCAGAGCAGTGGCAAAGTCAAAGGGGCCCAGCCCTTGGTTCGGGCGGGGCACCAACACAGTTACAGTTAGCTCTGGCCTTTGGAGCAGGGCAGAGCAGTGGCAAAGTCAAAGGGGCCCGGCCCTTGGTTCGGGCAGGGCACCAGACACAGTTCTAATAGCTCTAGCCCTTTGGAGCAGGGCAGAGCGGTGGCACTAGGCGGGAAGAGGGGGAGTCTGCCACCCGGTTACGGGTGGCAGGGGGAACGCAGGCCCACCCACTCCTCTGCGTTCCAGCCCGAGGCCCTAGTAGCGGCTGACGCTGCTAGTGGCGGTCAGTGGGGGGGAGGGTGCGGGTCCTGACCGAAACATACTGACATAGGCGCAGGGCCTTCTGCAGCTTGACTGTAGTCAGCTGCCCCCGGGCTACTTCCAGCCTCCCCCCTGGTTCCTACCTGGTCCGCTGGGGCGTCCAGCACCATGGGTTCCTCCCAGTCAGGGCAGGGCGGTAGGTCCGGGAATACCTCCGGGACGGCGGGCCAGGTCTGGTCTGGCGGCTCCTCGGGGCCATAGTAGGGACGGGGAAATTCCGGCAGCTCCTCGTCGTAGCGACTGCAGGGTAGCTCTTGCAGCTCCTCGTCGTACCGGCCTCGGGCCTCAGCGGCTTTCCGGTGATGAGGGTCAGCAGGCACGTCTGCTCCTGCCAGCAGCCAAGCCCTGACTGAGGGCTGGGGCCCAGCTTTTATCCTTCCGGGTCGCCGCCTGACCCTTTGAGGGGCGGGACTTCCTCCCAGCAGTTCCACCCTGGGGGGTGATTGACGGGGCTCAACCCTCCCTGGGGAGGAGGGGAGCCACACCGCCTCACTACACCACCATTAGAAATGGATGAAAAAAAAAAGATGGTTCATGAAAAATTTCAAAAAAGAAAAGAAAAGAGAAATAAAATCATTTCTCAAATCTTTTCATTTTTCAATGAAAATTTTCAAAATGAACTTTTTCCAAATTTTTTATTTTTTTTTTAAAAAAGCCATTAAGTTTCAGTGGTGAAGCTCCGACTTTTACTGTATTTTAGGCTTTGTCTACACTACACAGTTCTGTTGACAAAAGACATCTTTCATCAATAAATCAGTGTAAGTGTACACACTGAAATGATCCTCCTGCCGATGTAACTCCCCTGCTATGATGAAAAAATAAAACCACCTCAACAAGCAGCAGAGAGCTTTTTGTAATGTAGTTAGAGTGAGACAACGTCAGTGTGGACACTTCACTTGGTTTTGTCACCCTAATTGGCCTCCAGGAGGTGACCCACAATGTCCATCATGACCACTCTGGTCAGCAGTTCAAACTCTGCTGCCCTGAAGCTAAAAAGGTATGCATCCCTCCCCCATTTAAAGGCCCAGGAATTTTTGAAATTTCTCTCCCTGTTTGCTCAGTGTACAGAGTTCACACAGCATCTTCCCAGCAAACCATGCCAGTTAACAGCAGACATGCCCCCATGCGGAGCACACTGGAGCTGTTGGATCTCCTGAGCATATGAAGAGAGGAGGCTGTGCAGTTGCAGCTTCGCGCTAGCTGTAGGAATTTAGATACCTAGAGGCTGATTGCTAGTGAGATGCAGGAGAAGGGGCATGAAAGGGTCACAGCAGTGTCATGCTAAAATCAAGGAACTGGAAGGCAAGGGAGGAACTGCACACCACTCTTGGTGGCAACCCCATCTTCACTACCAAGAGCCCCGTGGATACTTCAGAGGGACTGGAGGCAGTGGCTAGTGGACTCAATCCTAACAAGGAAGTGGTGGAGGAGGAGGTGGAGTTGGAGGATGGTGTGGAGCACACAGCAGGGTCATCCTGTGGTGCAGCAAGTCAGGACCTCTTTGCCACTCTGGAGGGGTCTAGCCAGTCCCAGGACTCCAGCTCTGGTGCACACAATGCAGGAGAGGGGAACTCCGATAAGTGCTCATTTTCCTTTAATACTGCACTGTGAGAGGAAATTGAGCCGTCATGTACTTTTTTATATGGTAGAGGAGGGAAAAGGGACAGAAATTAACAACAAAGCCTATCCATCTCTGCAGTGGGGCCATGGCAGAAAAGTTTGTTAATGTACATAAAGATGTCTCTGGAATCCTCCATAGTGATCTCTAGGAAACTTTCCTGTAGGTATTCTGCAATCCTCTTGGATTGGCATTGTTTCTCCCCTCGTTGTAGGAAACTTTGCCATGCCATCCAGCAATTATTTCTGCAGGGACCAAAGCAGCACACAGGCAAGTGGCATATGGAGCCAATCTGAAACCACACACATGCAGGAGATGCTCACTTGCATCCTGGGTTACCCTTAGGAGTGAGATATTGGTACCTTAACCTATGAGTACCAAAATTCAGAATAGGCTCCCTGGCCACTTATAGTAACCCCTTAACAAACCACCCTTTGTCCCTTCCTCCCCTTTCCCCCTTACCAACCCTCTCCATCCCCACAAACTCATCATAATTGGGACTTGCAGTGACCTGTGTGCTAGTCAAGGAACAGTGAGAAAGAGGTATGTGTAACTTTTTTGATTCATGGTTGGGAGTGTACTCAAAATCATAGGTGCTGGAACTAAGGGTGCTGGGGATGCTGCTACATGCTCTGGCTTGAAGTAGTTTTCATCATAAATAGGCTTTACAGTTTGGTTCAATGGCTCTCAGCACCCCCACTATACAAATAGTTCCAGCACCCTTGCTCACAATACTATCTCTGTTCCTAATGTCTATGACTTCTGCAGATGTGCTCTTTAGAACACACTCTTCCACACCGGCGGAGTGCCTCCATCAGATAAGGCAGAGACCCAGGGTGAGGAAGGAGGATATGTTTCTTGAGGGGTTGCAGTCAACAGATGCAGTACAGAGTGAAACAAGAGCATGGAGGGAGACAATTAATGAAACGCTGAAGCTAGATAGCCGTGAAAGGACACTGGCTAGGAGCTGATGATAAAGCTCCTTGAGGACCAGACAGAGATATTGAAGTCCCTCATTAACCTGCAATTGCAGCAAATCTGTGCCAGACTCCCCCTCCAGCCACCACAGAACTCTAGTCTCTGCCCTCCCCAAACACCCCCACTGCATTCATTGCATGTTCCCAGTCATCCCTCACAGCACCCATGCACTCCACTCTTAGGATCCGGTTTCCTAATGAAATCTGGAGTTATACCCAGCTGTGAGATCTCTAACCGTGAGACTGTTCTTTCTCATGTCACCTGTTTGACGAAACGTTCATGTTTAATCCTGTTATTAAACTTGAGTCTTTGAAATTAAATGAGGCTTAATTTGTGAAATACATGCATCGCTCAGTGCTAACACTGAAACACATCGGCTATACGTAGGATTATTTGCTTCTTGCAATTAACGCCCAAGAAGCAAGCACAACGGGGGTAATTCATGGCAGCAAGTAAACATTGTCTGGCTGAATGCATCACATAGAGACACATTACTGGGAATTATTGTCAAAATGCTCCTTCAAAGCCTCTCTGATTAAAATAGCCTCCCGCTGCACCCCTCTAATTGCCCTTGTATCTGGCTGCTCAAAATCAGCAGCCAGCTGATCAGCCTTTGCAATCCACTTCTGTGGAAACTTTTCCCCCTTAGATTTGCAAACATTATGTAGAGTACATCAGGCAGCAATAACCATAGGAGTATTTTCCTCACTGAGGTCTAACCAGTCAAAAAGATAGCGTCAGCAACCTTTTCGTCAGCCAAAGGAACATCACCACAAATACTCAGTAGTTCAGCATGTGCTGTCAGGGTGCACATGTAACCAACACACTGCCTGGTTGTGCTCTTCTGTCCCATCTAGTGGCACCGAGACCACTTAGAGAGAGAGTTATATGAGTCTGGTCTACAGCCTTAGCTAAGAGCAAGTTGGCTTTTAGCTTATGCTGTAGAAGCTCATGTACTAAGCTCCCGAGGCCTCAGGTTCGATCCCACCTACCAATGACCAGGGTCTGTCGGTGTTACACACAGTTTACAAGTGCTGTTGAAAAATGTTGTGAAATGAAGTAGAAAGTTTTACAAAAACCAAGACACTGTTAAGAAATTGACATGTTTTCCTGAAATATTTCAATTTCTTTGAAATATCATTTTTGTAGTTGAAATTTAGTTTCAACAAAAACGTTTCTGCCAGCTCTAATCACTAGTCATGGTTTTTGTATCTTTTAGTGTATGGCCAATAATGGGGCTATATGTGAGGTGTCTTCTCCAAGAAGCAGGAGTCCTACATTTATGTTTTTTTTCAAGCAGTCTAGAATAGAAATAGATCACTATGTAACATTTTGTCATCCGGTGTTTATGATGTGTGTTTTACCATAGAGAATACCAGCATTTTTTTTAAATCTGAGTCCAATGCTAGGAAATTCCAATCTCTCTTTATGTTTGAGTTCCATTCTATCTCACTTTCATCATGCCAGGATATATAGGAAAGGCTGATGCTTATTCCAAACCTATGACTAGACTATTTTTGTTGGACTCTTTGGCATGTCCCCAGTGACATTGCAGAACTGGTATTTTTAGTGACTTTCTGTACCAGTAGTTCAATAGTTTTTTTCCACAGGGCCCCACCTCATAGAGTGCAAAGGATGGACAGTGTTCAGTTAATGATCTGCTATTCTATATTTAGTTTTATCTTCATTGTTCCGTGTGTCTCTGTGCCTTATTTGCTGCCACTATTCAAACACTTCCTGAACACAGAACTATTAATTGTTTTCATCGGCTTTTCTATGGTGCTCATCACAGTATTATCTAAGTGATTCGCAAATATTAAGGAATTTATGCTCACAACAGACCTGTGAGGTTAGGCTGCTATTATCCCCATTTTACAGATGGGGACTGAGGCACAGAGACATAAAGGTCAAACGTGTCCATTCTTCTTAGCATATGCACAATGTGTCTCGGGTAGCACGTGACCTGTATTCATCACCAAATTTGGTCTGCTAGTTGTATCATTAGCTTCCCCAGCCCGGGCCAGATACTGAGGAGGATCCCAACATGAACGCTGGTCCATGCCTCCAAAAATTGTCCCCTAATTTTAGGTGTCCAATTTGAGATGTCTTGAGTCTGAAATAGCATCATATATGTTCAAAACACAGCTTCCAGTGACTTTAGTTGCAATTGTGAGTGCTCAGCAGCTTGCAGATCAGATCCAGGCTATTAAAATGGGCACCCAGAAAATGAGGAACACAATTAGTGATCATCAGTGAAAAGTTTAGTTTAAGTGACTTGGCTAGCATCACAAAGTTACTCTGTGGCAGAGATAGGGATAAAATCTAGTTCTCCAGGGTGGCATCAACCGCCTTAGCCATGAGAACATCCTTTGTCTCCCTGCAGCCCCGTGTGTCATTCTGTACATACCTTCCAACTCCTGCAAGAAACAAACAACTACAGATAGCAGTCTTCTTCACTACACAACTCTGCTCCATCTCCAGAGCAGCTTCATCATGTGCAGTGTGTGAACTGAGAGTTTTCAAATGGTTTATAATTTGCCAGATTAAGGTGAAGTTTCACTGGGATGGCAAACATCCTGACACAAAAGTCGCTTCCCTGCCAAATCTCAAGTCCCTGCTCCAAAGCATGGGTGTGTGCTAGACCTTCTCAAAGGACAGGTAACCTGAATTTTTTTGAACATTGCAAAATATATTTTTCTCTAGTTTCATTCTTGGTAAAGACAGAGCCATTTTGGCTGAAATTAAAAAAAAAAAGAAAAAGAAAGGTAGCCTGATGCAGGCCACTGACATAGAACATTTCAGTCCAAATGGCTAAAGTTTGGCAAAGTTATAAACAAAAGAAAAAGAATCAGGCAACTTTAATAATAGGTGGTGCTACCAGCCTGCCTATATGTCTCTGTGTGTGTGTGTCTGTGTGTGAATGAACTTAAAAAGGACTTTACCTACTCTCAAACCGATATATGTAAACCCCATCACTAGAGAAAAAGAAAGCACTAATCTTGGACATCTCTGGCATCATTTTATAGAAGTTTGTTATGCGTATAGCATTAGTGTAGAAGGAGACTTGCAGACAGTAATCCGGGGAAGGATATTTGCAGGATCTCATTTACACATGGATAAAATGCACTAACTCTTTTGAATGAAATCCAAAGAAATTGGCATGCTGGAGCACAGGGCAATCCAGACAGATGTTGAAACATGCTACACCCAAAGACAAGTCCAAGGTCACAGATACAACTGCTGCTTGCAGTCCCCAAAGAACCAGGTTACCCTGTGGATAACAATTTCAACTGTATAGTTTCTAGGTATACCTCACAGCTGCCACTAAGTTTGAAGATAGTGTGCTATAATGGAATTTATAGAATATTAAAGTTGGAAGGGACCTCATCTAGTCCAGCCCCCTGCCTTCACTAGCAGGACCAAGTTCTGATTTTTGCCCCAGATCCCTACATGGCCCCCTCAAGCATTGAGCTCACAACCCTGAGTTTAGCAGGCCAATGCTCTAACCACTGAGCTATCCCTCCCCTCCAATTCATAGTACCCCTTTAAAGCCCATTGTCAAGTTATTAGGAAATAGTTCTTACTTCCAGACAGTCTCTTCACAAAAGAATAAATGGACACAAATCTGATATCAGGAATCATAACATTCAAAAACCAGTAGGAGAACACTTCAATCTCTCTGATGACTCAATAGCAGACCTCAAAGTGACAATTCTTCAACAACAAAAATTCAAAAACAGACTCCAGTGTGAAGCTACAGAACGGGAATTAATTTGCAAACTAGATACCATCAGATTAGGCCTGATAAAGACTGGAGTGGTTGGGTCATTACAAAACCTAAACTTAATTTCCCCAATACTAATTTCACCCTACTGTTACTCACACCTTCTTGCCAACTGTCTCTAATGAGCCACTCTCTTTCTACTTCAAAAGTTATTTCTCCTCCTTTGGTATCCTGCTTTTGATTGATTTATCTCATTAGACTGACTTAACACTTGGTAAAGCAAGTCACATCCTTTCATATATTTAAACCTGCTCCTGTATTTTTTACTTCAGACATATGATGAAGTGGGTTCTAGCCCACGAAAGCTTAGGCCAAAATAAATTTGTTAGTCTCTAAGGTGCCACAAGGTCTCCTCGTTCATTTTGTGAACTGTCATTCTAGTTTTCCTCACAAACATGTAAATATTCTTGCCTGACCTGGGGACTAACATCATTTAAATTTTTGCTCTGTATGTCTCTCAGGGGTTAGAAATACAGAAATCACATTAGTTCTGTAGATGATGAGTTCCGTACAAACCACATGAAGTTTGAATCTGGATCAAGATTTTGTTCTTGACTCCTATTTCTACTTAAAACTTGGATCCAAACCGGCCCTCCACTTTGAGAAATCTCAGATCCAAACTTTACAGCTTGGGCTGATGTCTAGTTTGACTGTAATTTAGTTGTTACCTGTAAGACAACCATGAGTTCCATATAAAAAACTGTACAAATCAAACCTGGCCAAGAGCTTGGTTTTTTTTTGTTGAGTTGAGGAGAATGTAAAACTAACTTAACCATGAAATGCTTTTAAGCTGAAGCCTGCATTATTGTGAGATTCTCTTCGTCTTTGCTAACATTTCTAGTACAGTTTTGAAATGAGATTGCCAACGTTCTTAGCATAACTTTACCACGGGATGATAGATTTTGGCAACTTTAATTTCTTAACACTTCCTCCTCTTTAGAGTTTCCACAACAATGCTTCCCCCAGGCCTATTTTATGGCAAAGCCCTCAGTGTTGACCTTCTATTTAGCAGCAGTAAGTTAGCTTAAGGCACGTATGCCCAAATCTGTTTTGTTTCCTCCTGAGATCCAGCCACTTGGTTGAAATAATGTATATGCTGTGTAAAAGTCAAACAATCAGCAAGCTTTATTTTTGAAATGAAGATATATCCATCCTTCCTACTCTATTTATACTATGCTTCTCAGAGTGAAATCTGAGCACCTAAATGGGGATGTCTGATTGGGGAAGTTGGAGTGAGTGTGGGTTGGGCCCAATAAATATGATATTAATTGAAGCAAGATGACAGTGGAACTTTAAAAGGAAGCAAGTAATCCTGAGAGAAAGTCTGAATGGCCAAAACACTGGTGTTTTATGTGACGAAGCGGCCTGTAATTTACGCCCACTTCCTCCTGAAAGAAATACGTTAGAAAATTTGTCTAATTCTTCCCATGTGAAAGCAGTGCATGAAAGGAACACACAAAATCTCCCCTTTTGTTTTCTCATTAATTTTTTCATTCTAAAGCCCTCTTGCCAAGCTCCCTTCCAGGTGCGAGAGCTTTTCCTGTCATGTATCCTTGGTATTCCTATCCAGAGTGTTACCTCCAGAACTATTTCCTTTTAACATTAATTATCCTTTGAGTCAACTCACCCGCAGCACACAAAAAGGCATAAAGACTTTGGGGGATGGGGGGTTCTCACTGAGCACATGTGCTTCTCTTTCCACATAGAGAGAGACACCACCAGCACCTTGAAGACATGTATTGTAGGAACCGAAGTTAATAAGTATAAAATGGATGGTTATTGTTTGCTCATGTGCCATACTGTTTCCCATATGATGCAGTTGTAATACCGACAGACCCTGGTCATTGGCAGGCAAGATTGAACCTGGGACCTCTGAAGCTAAATTCATGAGCCTTTACTCCATGAGCTAAAAGCCACATGGCTCTTAGCTAAGGCTGTAGAGCAGACTCAATAATCTCTAAGTGGTCTCAGTGCCACTAGAGGGTACAGAACACCACACCCAGGAGGTGTTTGGGTTACACAGTCCTGGAGCTCACAATGCTGGAAGTGTAACATTAGGATAAAAGCTAATGAAGAATGGATGTAAACTTAGCAGTTCCACTAATAAACATCTTTCAAAGGGATATCTTCACTGTAACTATAGCTGTGCATGTGTAGTCTTCTCTTGCTCTCTCAGACCAGACGAATAAAGATGAATAATGCTATAAAACCACGAGGAGCTGTAGTTGTTTTTGTGGCACATAGTACACAAAATGGCAAGGGAGAGGTTAATCTTTTGTCCTCCTTGCCCACTGGAATGTTTATCGACTCACAGGGAAGGTCTCCTTTCTTTCGGTGAGTTAAGTCAGCCTCTGCTTTGTTTGACGCTGCCCATTTGAGGAAAGCTTATCCCTGACCTTCTGCCAGAGAGACTGATGACAAGGACGGTTTGCACTAACCTTGACATTCACCAGGGTAAATGGTTTTTTCCACAAGTAGTCAGCAAACAAGGAGAGCCAGTCAAGAGCTAATGAATCTGTACCTGAGACAAACTGAACAACAATTGTGCTTTTAAAGAAAAAAAAAAGGGTGACAGCTTCATCTGTGCTTAAAGGTTGGAGAATTGACTCTTACAGATAATTTTAGAGGGTGTCTTTTTAATTTATACCATAGAGAGAAAAGGAATATATAGATCTTCAGTTTGTTACTTCCTCTTCCCCCAGCCTCCCCCTCCCCCCCGCATATCACTGTCTACTGCATGCATTCAGTGAAGTGTTGTTTACCAATCAGTGGCTGGGCAAAAGAGGAGATACTGACTGAGGCAAGCATAAGGAAAGATGCTGAGAAAGGAGACTTACTCAACTCTATGATTATTTTATTAAAACATAAACTTAAAGATCTAGCTCTTCCCCACATTCCCCCTGCCCTTTCTGATTGATGTTGTGCCTACCCATTACTTGTGGT
Organism: Gopherus evgoodei; assembly: GCF_007399415.2. Classification (NCBI taxonomy): domain Eukaryota; kingdom Metazoa; phylum Chordata; order Testudines; family Testudinidae; genus Gopherus; species Gopherus evgoodei. The sequence goes on along the minus strand of NC_044324.1, from coordinate 202,804,689 downwards.
AATATGCTGATACAGAGATAGCCAAAGCCCATCATTTAGTTTTAGGGCCTCATTCTGCATTCCTCCTGAGCTGTGCTTGGTGCAGGAAGCAGTGGTGGGGGATGGCTAATGGTGAGTATAAGATGCTATTGTTCCTCCTATATCCTAGGCCTTGCATGCGAGGCCCTCTGGCTGACTTAGAGCAGCTTCTGAGCTCATGTAACCTCCATCTGAGAATGGCTGGGAACAGCGAGGTCCTAGCATGCTCACAGCACATCGCCAATGTACATGCTGCTAAGGTGATCATCAGGGAGCTCTACTCTGGCCAGGGAACCATCTTTTGCTTGGGTTATGCCTCTAGGGATGACTCTGCCTGCTTTATGGCAGAGTAAAGGGCAAGATTGCAAGTCAAAATCTGTCCCTTTATGCCCAGGTCTCTTCACAATAAAGCACAAAAACAGAGACCTTTGCTCATTTCTCACCTCAAGTGGAAGGAGGTTTCTCCAGTCATTTAGCTGAGGTCTGAAAACAGTAGGAAGAACCCTGTCAATTGCAGCATATTGCCATGTTTTTCCATTGCATCTAGATGAAGTATTCATATTACTAATTAGTTTGTGTGAAACTTAGTTTTTTGTGAAAAAGCCATCTTCTTGTATTTATACTTGTGCAAGTGCTGGACTGACAGCACTGTAGACTGAAATCCTCTCTTTACCCGCAAACCTAGCCCATCACCTTAGATAATGTTAACTCGATTGTTGTAATCTTTGACATATTTCCTACAGTAAACAGAGGAGGTGTAGGAAAAATCGCTGATACTGAGGTTATTTTACCTGTTTGTTTAGAGGAAAAGAGACACTTTTGTCAGAGTTACCACTGTACAGCAGCAATGCAAAGGGCTCCCACAATGCTGTCCTCTGTTCTGGACAGACTCTTCTGTTGGTAATAGGATTATTCAATGGCAGGGACCAGCTGTAGAGGTAAGAAGGTAATTTAGTCTTCATGCTCATTCCATCCTTGGCCTTCCTGTTGAAACTCCCAACAAGGGAATCAATTATGATTTGGGTGTCTGTCCACTGGAAACTAAACTGTGCCCTCCAACTCATTTCACAATTAGGCAACACACTGGGTGATTAAAAATTGTAATCAGTACAAACCGAGGCTAGATTCCGACAAGCTCTGTATTGCATAACCAATCCTCTAGGCCATTCAGTTTCCCTAAATGTTTAAGAATCAAAGGCCAGATCTCCACCTGGACGTATGCCAATTTACAGCAGCTCAGGATCTGATCCAAAAGGTTTGTTAAGGAAATGAAACCCAAAGCCAAGTCCTATTTTTCGAGATAAAGGGAAGAGAATCAAATTAGCAGTTGTCTAGTGGGACTTGGAGTGTCATGGCTCATAAGTTATGTGTCTGATTCTGCCACTAATTCATATGTACATAACTCACACTTGGTGGACTTGAGCAAGTTCTTTGCCTCACTGTGACATCTGCAAAATGGGTATATTAATACCTGCCTTATAGATAGGCTGGGAAGTTTAATTCAATGTTTGTGAAAGGCTGTGAGGTGTGAAATAAGTGAAATGGTCCAGCTCCCATGCTAAATCATAGACATAGGCCATGGAAATGGGCTGACATTTTCCACAGGACAAGAAAATTGCCTTTTAATGCCCAGCTTTGGTATCTGATTTTGCATTAAGCCTGCTGCTCTCATACTTAAATAAATAGTATTTTAAAGACAAACAATAGTGCTTGAAAAACATCCATGTCAGTATACTACAATGTAAATTAGATTAAAGCAAGAATGCTTGATGTTTGCTTAGGTAGAGCTCTGCCCAGATTCTGCAACATGCGTCATGGTATAACATGTGAATGAGAAGAGAATAAGAAAGAGTGAACTGGGGGATAAATTATGTGGATAGGATTGGCTGTTATTGTTTTGTGTTGTTTTTTGGGGGGGAGGGGGTTGCATTTGCATTTGCTGATCAAACATGCAAGAGTCCCTTGAACTGTCAGACCATGAAACGTGGAGCTGGCTCAGAGTAAATGGATGAACCCTTCAAACTGACGACACTGGGCACTCCTGGGTGAAGCCTGTCAGGAATGTGTCGATGGCAGATAAGTATGTATCCTTGTGAAAATCTAAAAACAAAGCTGCAGCAGCAGTGAGGCTCCCAGAGAAAAAGCTGTATACAGTGAAGAAGATAATATTTCATCTCCCTCCGGGTCAGTCGGTTCTCAGCAGTGTTCTCTGTTTGAGATTTGAGGATTTGCAGACAGACAAACTCCACAACCCAGCAAAGGTCAGTCTAAATATCAGCCAGATAAACAGCACCTTAACCATAAGCACAACTCCGATTTATGGTACCCAATTTATTCTTTCCTTTACATGATGAAGTGAAATGTGTGCTTCGTCAGAGAGCTGAGGCTGAAGAATTTAAAGCAACATAACTTCCTGAGGTGCTTTAAAAGAAATATTCTTCCCTGTACCCACAGCCCCTTTCCTCTTTAACAGTCTTTCTTTCTGACCATTTTGCTATTGAGCATTTTTCTTCCCCCCCCCAAAACAGAACATCTGTCTTGCAATTATTTTGCAGAATAAGATGTTGGTGAAAGAAAATCAAATTGGGCTGGATTAATTCCTGGTGCAACTCTGTTGGGTGGAGTCACAATGGGGATGAATAAGGCCTACTTTATTTTTCAAACTTGTGATTTGAGGTTAATGAATGCATGATGCCCATGATAAAGAAATCATTACCGGCTGCAAGCTGCAGCTTGGCAGATTTATACTCCCATCAAACTGGCAGTTGTCTGCAATCTGCAAACAATCTGAAGCCCATTAGAAGCATGGAGAAGATTTTTTTTAATCATCTAGGTCAGTGGTCCCCAACCTTTTCTACGGGGCGGGCGCCTGATGAGTAGCCGCCGTGTACTGTGGCCGCCAGACAAGCAGCCACCGAAATGCCTCCGTGAAGCAGCAATGTCAAGAGGCATTGCTGCCGAAATGCCGCCGTGAAGGAGAATCATTGAGAGGCGTTGCCGCCAAAATTCAGTGGCAATTCAGCAATAGCGCTTCTTGACGTTGCCACTTCTTGGTGGCATTTTGGCGGCTGCTTGTCCAGTGGCCAGTAGGCGGGCACACATGGATGTTCCAGCGGGCACCATGGGGCACCATGGAGCTCATGGTCACCATGTTGGGGACCCCTAAACTAGGTTGATGCAATCAAACACTTTCCCACTATCTATACTTTTTATTACCTTTGAAATATAGCAAAGAAGTAATAGTCTTGAAGGTCTTCTCCTAGAGAAAATCTCCTCCTCACTTCTACTGGAATTACTTATTACACTGAACAGGCTTAAAGAGACCCATAGGAGATGTGAAAATAGAATTCCATTTGCCTATTCCCTGCCCTTGGTTTTCTTTAGAGGTTAAGTGCTATCTCTACCTGAGTTTTCCTGGTATGGCCCTACTGCTTCAGATGCTTCACTATGGTAATTTCACGTCAGAATCAAAGAACTCCAGTGTATCACTTGAAAATGGGAGTTTTGCATGAGTAAAGTCTTCAGGATCAGCCCCCAAAAGAAAGAATAGGGTACAGGTAACTCACATAGCTTGTGTTCAAGGCTTTTTTTCAAATGCCTCTCACAGAGCAAGGCGGAAAGCAAGGGATCTGAAATATGTCCTTGCTGCAGTACACAAGATGCAGGAGTTAAGCAGTTTTTGCATGTGCTTCTCTTATTCTCATTTATGCTAAACCCCCTTTTCACCACTCTTGGGGTGAAATCCTGAAAGCTGGAATTTTGCCATTGATTTTGCCCTGCCGACATGAAGTAGCTTTGAAGTGGGTGTAAATTACCTGTAAATGAATGTAGTGAATATAATGAAAAATTCACATGCCCAAGCATTGTAGCTATGTTGACATAACCCCTATTGTAGACACAGCTAGGCCTATGGAAGAATGCTTCTGTTGACGTAGCTACCGTTGCTCAGGGAGGTAGAGTTCCTACAATGAACCTTGGTGCTACAGCAGCGTAGCTACAGCTTAAATTTTTTTCCAAGTAGAAACACAGAAATGTTGTTTACGTTCCAATCACACTTGGATTCTTTAACCATGTACACCTCTATCCTGATATAATGCTGTCCTTGGGAGCCAAAAAATCTTACTAGGTGAAACTGTATTATATTGAACTTACTTTGATCCACCGGAGTGTGCAGCCCTGCCCACCCCGGAGCACTGCTTTACTGTGTTATATCCAAATTCGTGTTATATCAGGTCGCGTTATATCAGGGTAGAGGTGTATAAGTATTGTATGTATGTCATCATCATCATCATCATCATCGTAGCATTTAGTAGGAGTTTTAATCATGGGCCAGGACTCCATTGTGTTAGGTGCTCTACGAACGCAGAAGAAAAAGACAGTTCCTTCTCCGAAGGGCTTACAATCTAAACAGAACTACAAGTAAACAATGAGACAATACTGGTCATCACAATAGGCAGCGGCTTCGCCACATTAGCAGCCTAACAATATATACCTAAGGTTCAGTTTTTTCCACTTGAACTCATTTGCCTTTATCCCAACTGATACAGTAGCTTTTGTGGAAACTGATTTTTAGTGTCACTGCACATTTGATGTAGTTAAAAAAATGCTACTTCTGCAGAACTGTAAGCTAACATTTGTCAGCAAAGTATACAGCTATAGGCTAGTTGTCACAACTCTGGATGCCAATATAGTAAACCATGGTTCAATTAGCCTACTCACAGTTTGTAGTTCCAGCCTCTAAATCATGCAAATTATCTTCATGGTCTGTAATCTTAATATAAATAACTTTCAATAATTTGTATGATTTCATAACACACATAAGCATTGTAAAGTTATGAAAAATGCTAATGTTATTTTAATTGCTTTTAAGTCTCCTATGGGAATCTGTATTTTATAAGAATACCCCTTACAACTTTCACAGCCAGTAGAAGACATTTGGGTCCACAGAGGAATGTAATTTAATTTGCTTATCTCTTTCAAGTTTTTTTTCTCTGAAGGCAACATTTTCACCATTACAATTTAAAACTACATTTTGGGGGCTTAAGTTCATGTTTGGGATTTTATATGCAGTTTCTGTTAAAAAAATACTACTTTTTTTGAGTGCGTACGAAAGAAGAGCTGTTTGGACTGATGCAGGAACTTGGACCTAATGTGAGTAGCAGGAATAAAGGGCCACACATTTATAATGATGGCCAGCAAGTTACATGTATAACTCCTGGTAAATAAAGCAGACACTGGGCACGTAACTCCTGGTTTACTGAGTTGAGCAGGCATCCCCATAGCATCACCACAATTTATTCATTTATACTTGGGAGATGGAAGAGTGACGTGCTATTAACATTTGTTATTCTAGATAGTTTACTTCAAAATGCACTGGGGATTTGACATAATTACTGGAACGCTCTCTTGCTACCCACGCTTGGGGCAGTGGGGAATGCAATATCATATTGTGCAACAGACAGATCCCAGGATATGGTGGGACTCTTTAAATTGTAATTGAAATATCATCCTAAAACAATTTTTTCTCATAATTTTTGACCTGCTCTTCCATGACTTGAACAGACATAACCTGACAATTAGGGTTGGGAAATTATCTTTAAAAAATCTGCAAATATTCACCAGCATAAATAAATAAATCTGCCTCAGCTGAGTTTGGGCCTTTCTCTCCTTTTCACACACAAGTTCATGGCAGGCATATTGTCAGAAACAGCAAACTTTAAGTAAATATTAGCACTCTTTGCAAAAAGCAAATTTTAAATTCATTAACATGAATGTGCTTAGTAGGTTCTAGCTCAGTCATTCAGGAAGCATCAATAGAAATGTGTGCCCTATGTGTCCAATCAAAACAAACTGGCGCAGCTCAGATATCAACATCTCACAACAAACTGCTTACGAACAATCTGTTCTACAAACTAGAAAACACTTGTATACATTATTCACAGAATAATTTTAAATAACAAATAAATGTTAGAAATCTGTAAACTGCCTGCAGACAACTGACAAACAGAAAAAAAGTTTATTTCACTGGGTACGTGATTCTCTATTAATTACTTCCTCAGATCTGCTGACGGTGCACAAAAACACGCAGTGTGACATGTTAAATACTGTATTGAGTTTTATGGCACTACTCAATATCACGAAGACTTCTCAAAATATATTTAAATACATTTTTCCATGTTGGCATTTCTTTGGGGAATTCCACCAATCTTCACAAAATAAATTCAGTACTAAGGTAGGAAGGAGAGGGCACTTCTGAATCTCTGCATACTGACTAGTCTTCTGGTATTTATTTGTATTGGGCTTTTTGAAATCTCAATCATAAGTAATGCCTACATATTCATCCTGAAGAGTCCTTCCATTGCTTTCTCTCCTTTTTTTGAGGTGGCTGCCATGTCACCTTCCCGTTCACACAAGTAACTTCCTCCAAAGCTACCAGCAAAACTATTGATCTAAAGAAAGTCTATTGTAATCAGTGGAACTATATCTATGGCTTCACATCAGGACCTAGATAATAAGTAGCTACTATTTTAGCTATAGGTATCAATCACTGTGCACTTCCTTATACAAAAGAACCAAATCCTAATCCTCATTGGCCTGGGCAGGAGGGGGGAGAAGAATCCTGAAATAAAGCAGAACCTAGGTCTCAGATGTCTCAGCAATACGGAGGCTAAAAACTGATTACATAAAAAAGACAATCCTCATGCTCACTTCCACTTGAAGCAAAACCCATGAATCTGGGCTAGAAGAGAAAGAAGAACAGAGGCAAGTTGGCATGGAAAGGAACCATTTGTCAAAGACCCAACTAGTACTGCCTAAGGATGTTCATAATGCACCAGTTTACCAAAAGATGACTAACGCATGTACTTCCATGCCCTTATATGTAACTTTAGAAGAGTTTAGTCAATGGGAGTCAAACTAAGCCTTTAGCACACATAAGTAAAGGTGGCCCTATGGCTTGTCATGGATAAATCATCATAGTTTTATAATTACTGAACTGATTTTTTTTTCTAATATGACCTCACTTTTAGATCTTAATGAGATCTTCAAAAAATGTCAAGTTTGAAGAAAATCAGGTCAGCACTTTTAAAGATACAAACATTTGTATTTGGCAAGTTTTGAAAATAACTGCTTAGTTCTAACCATGGATGGAAGAAGAGGACAGCACACTGAAATTGCTGCTGAAGAAATGATCAAAGAGATGGATGGAGGATGAAGACACAATGGAGTCATGGAGAAGATAAGATGGTCAGATGGAAAGGTAGATCGACAGAAACAATAGAGAAGCTGATGGGAATAAAGGCAGAATAGAGTCTCTAGCATTTTGCCAGGAAGAAGTCATTAGCCATCTTAGTGAGAGTAGTTTCAGTAGAACAGAGAGGGTATAAACCAAGGTGGAAGGACTTGAGGATGGTGCAGGATGAGAGGAATTCAAGGTTTAGTGAATTGGGAATAGAGGGAAGAAAGAAAATGGGGTACTAGATGGAGAGACCAAGAGAGTCAAAAAGAGACTTTCTGAGGATAGGGAAGATCAAAGCATGCTTGTATTGTGACAAGGAGGAACCAGAGATGAGTGAGAGGCAAGGGAGGGGGTGAAGTGAACATGAGGAAACTTAGGAACTCAGAAAGGAGGTGAGCAAGGGACAACAGGTGGAGGGGTCAGAGATATGGAGAACATTTGCTAATAGTGACAGGGCAGAAACAGAAGAGGTTTTTGGAAGGGGAGAGGAGAAAATAGGTCATGGTAGATATTCTCAGCAAACCCTGTACAGAGCGGGAAGAAGGGGCACTATAGGAAGATAGTTTTAGGAGGGAGTAAAGGGGTATAAATAGGTAGTGTGGAGAAGAGGGAGCATGGCAGCTATGGAAGTTACTGCTGGCCAGATGTCATAGTTGTGGAACAGCTCTACTACTCTTTGCAGCCTCAGGGTGCAGATAATTTCCCCACAGCTCTCTCTGGCACTTGGCTCAATTATACAGGCTTTGCATGGGAATAGAGGTTGGCCCACTGATAAACTGACTGCAGCTATTTCCCTGTGAGTTTCTTTTAGGATTGCCAACTTTTTAATCACACAAAACTGAACACCCCTGCTCCTTCTCTGAGGCCCCACCCCCTCTTTCACTCCATCCCCTCTCCCTCCATCGCTCACTCTTCCCCACCCTCATTCACTTACATTGGGCTGGGGCAGGGGGTAGGGGTGCAGGAGTGAGTATAGGGTTTGAGCTGGGGGTGAAGGCTCTGGGGTGAGGCCAGGGATGAGGGGTTTGGGTGCAGGGGAGGGCTTCAGGTGGGGCTGAGGGGTTCAGAGTGCAGAATGGGGTATGGGCTCTGGTTGGGGGTGTGGGATCTGGGGTGGGGCCAGGGATGAGTGCTTTGGGGTGTGGGAGGGGACTCTGGGGCAGAGGGTTGCAATGTGTGGGGGGATGAGGTTAGGTCTCTGGCTTGGGGTGGGGTTGGGGATGAAGGGGTTGGGGCACAGGAGAGGGTTGGGGCATGGGAGGAGGTGAGGGCTTTGGCTGGGGGTGTGGCTCTGGGGGTGGGCCAGGAATGAGAGGTTTGAGGTGTGGGGGGGACTCCAGGCTGGTGCTGGGAGTTGTAGTGTGGGGGTGAGGGCTCTGGCTGGGGGTGAGGTCGTGGATGAGGAGTTTGGGGCACAGGCAGAGGTGAAAGTAAGCTGGTACAGTCCAGTACAGCATACTGGCAAGAGCCAGTATGCCCTGCTGGACTGAACCAGCTTCCCCAGCTGGCGATTTAAAGGGCCTGGGGCTCTGCTGCAGTAGTGGTGGCCAGAGCCCAGGGCCCTTTAAATCGCCTCCCGAGCCCCACTGCTGGAGCTCTGGGGTAGCAACAGCAGGGCTCCATCAGTGATTTAAAGGGCCTGGAGCTCCACTGTGGTAGTGGCAGCCACTGTCCCGAACCCTTTAAATCACCCCTGAGGCCCAGGGCTCCCAGCCGCCTCTGCAGCTGGTAGCTCCTGGGGTGATTTAAAGGTTCCCAGCCACAGCAGGTGCCCTGGGGCCTTTAAATCTTGATTTAAAGGCCCTGCCTCTTCCTGTGGAGGTCACGCCTCTTCCAGTTGAGGCCATGCCCCTGCTCAGGGCTCCAGTGTACCAGTAAGTCCTTTAACTTACTTTCAACCCTGGCCACAGGAGCGGGTTCGGGTGTGGGAGGATGAGAGGGTTCTGGCTGGGGGTATGGGCTGGGGATGAAAGGTTTGGGGTGAGGGAGGAGACTCTGGGCTGTGGAGGGGGTGCAGGGTCCCAGCAGTGCTTACCATGGCTCCAAGGTCCCTGTGGCCTCTAGGCGCATGGGTGGACTGTTTGCTCTGCACGTTGCCCTCCTGCCCACTGGCACTGCCCTGCAGTTCCCATTGGTTGTAGTTCCCAGCCAATGGGAGCTGCAGAGCCAGCATGGGGGTGTGGGCAGCGTGTGGAGCCTCACTGACCACCCCTGAGCCTAGGGGTCTCAGAGACCTGACAGCTGCTTCCGATTGCCACGCAGAGCTAGGGCAGGTAGGAAGCCTTCCTTAGCCCTGGGCCCCTGCTGCACTGCCGACTAGATTTTAAAGGCCTGGTTGGCAGTGCCGACCTGAGCCACCAGGATCCCTTTTCGACCAGGCATTCTGATCGAAAGCCTGACATCTGTCAACCCTGGTTTCATTGTACATTGTGCGTCTCCTCATGTAGTTGCCAATCTCTCAAAGCCATGTCCCACCATCATTCTGTGCAAGGAACTCCCATGAAAGTCAATGGGGTCCTGTAGCGAAAATCCACAGAAAAATCCACAGGAACTTAGTTTATCTCAGAACATTAAAGGTAGCCTTCTGTCAATTAAACATGCCCCTGTTAAATCTCTTCACCCTTCCCTCCCCCTGCAACTAGTTGCTGCTGCTTAAAATTCAGCATGTTCACAACTGAATATGTACTCATGCCTTGAACACTGAGCATAACATGCTAAAGAAAGCAGCTTCTGACAATTAAAGGAAGATTCATCTTATCATGAAAAGCTGGGGAGGCGGCAAGGAAAGGTCACAGATAAAAATGTTACAGGAGACCAGCCTGTTGGCTCCTGATAAAGAGGTTTCTGCTGTGAACTCGTGAGTTAAGACTAGCCTTGTACATTTGGTCACTGGGCCAGTAAAAGGAGTCCATGCTGCTGCTTTGTTCAGTCTCTTGGGTAAGGGTTGTTGGCTGTTGTCCTCATGAGCATTTCACTCTGCTGGAAGGGGTGCTATCCAAATTCAATGCAGGTGAAACTAAAACCACACAGCATCCATGCCTGTCTGAATCTCATTGGCCAGCATGTCATTATGAGTGAAGTAACTCATTAATATTCAGGCAAATTATTGGATATGAGTTGTGGAGTGCAAACCTGCAGATTAGTACTTCTCACAAACTATTGCATTTTTGTAAAAGCAGCAAAGAATCCTGTGGCACCTAATAGACTAACAGACGTTTTGGAGCATGAGCTTTCGTGGGTGAATACCCACTTTGTCAGATGCATGTAGTGGAAATTTCCAGGGGCAGGTATATATATGCAAGCAAGCTAGAGATAATGAGGTTAGTTCAATCAGGGAGGATGAGGCCCTGTTCTAGCAGTTGAGGTGTGAAAACCAAGAGAGGAGAAACTAGTTCTGTAGTTGGCAAGCATTCACAGTCTTTGTTTAATCCTGAGCTGATGGTGTCAAATTTGCAGATGAACTGAAGCTCAGCAGTTTCTCTTTGAAGGCTGGTCCTGAAGTTTTTTTGCTGTAGGATGGCCACCTTAAGGTCTGCTATAGTGTGGCCAGGAAGGTTGAAGTGTTCTCCTACAGGTTTTTGTATATTGCCATTTTTGCATATGTTGCATTTTTATTTGTGGCTAAGGAGGAGGGAATAGTGCTTCCTTGTTTTATGTCAATAAATGGTGGTCAAAGTGAATAATTACTTAATCACAAAAGTAAACACAGTATTGACTATCACTGAGGGAGCTGGGAGACAGCAGGCCTTCTCCAGCTGAGTTGTGTGGTTTTTCTTCCTTTTTCATAAAATACTAATAAGAATTGAACTCCACCCACCAGATTTATTTGTCTCCGTTTCCTCTGGAGTTGGCAATTAAAATATGTTTGTTCCTTGGATTGTTTAGGATTTACTTTCAGCCGAGAAATGATTTATTTGTAGTAAATTCACCACAGAGTGAAATACAAAGGAGGCGATGAAATAAATGTATAAGCTTTACCTTAATCAAAGCAGAGTCACTAGCTCTTTTCGTGATTGTCCCTCACCTGTTCCCCTTCCCCAAATCGCAGAGCCAAGATTTCCAGAAGAAGCTAGTGATTTTTGGTGCCCAACTAGAGACTGTGAAAAGGGCCTGGAAGAAGGACCCTGTCTCTGAATAACAGGCCCTTCTAGATGTCTCATGAAGGGCACCAAAAATTGAGGCCTCCCAAATCATGAGTCATTTTTGTAAATCTTGGCCTACAGCTTTCATGATTGTAAAAAGATGCTGTCAACTTACTCTTAGGGCTTGATCCTGTTCCCATGCAAATCAATGGAAAACTCCCATTAAACTTAATAGAGCAGGATCAATTCCTTAGACACCGTGTCTTAAAACACACTTTTCTTCCAGAACTCTTTTTACCTATTATTGTTACAGTGATAGTGAATATTACTAGGATATTAGAGGAAAACAAATATTTCTCTCTGTTTCTTCAGCTCATTTATTTAGTGCAGTTTCCAGCACAGTTCCCCTTTGTAGTCAGTGAATTAGTTCAGTTTTACCTGTGGTTTGTGTGGGTTTTTCACACGGGGGAAGGGGAGAGGAGGAGAAAAGCCTTTGAAAAATCTAATTGTAAAGCGATACAAATTGACAAGGAGACTCAAGACCAGGAAGAGAACCTGAAACTATTTTTAATCCCCATTCTGTAATTTACTAGACTTCAAGTTGATAATGTCCCTTTTAAGATCAAGGCCTTATCATGCACCTTTGGAAGCTATCCCCTTTGAATGCAATGTGACAAGTGTCAGTTCCTAAATTAACCTCTGCTATTAGGGCCTGACCTTGACTGGTGGAGAGCAAGGTCCCCGTTCAGGAAAGTATCCCCAGTCACAAAACAATTTAAGCTCTTTTATTAAGTTGCTTTGAAGTCAATTTGACTAAGGTTGCCCTTAAAGTTAAGCATTTGCTTCTGTGCTGTCCAGAATAGGAATGGACTACTAGAGCATGTTTTGAAGCGCGCTCCTGAATTGGGGTTCAAGGTAACAGGAGCGGCTGGTGCTAAGCACCTCACAGAATCAGGCCCTGTCTGAGGAATTAAAAAAAGCGGGGCTGATCAGCAGTGATCTCCTTATTGGCTGAGGATGGAGCGGGGGAGAAGATGGCTTCCTAGCCCTAAGCCGGATACACTGGGCTGCTTTTCTTTTTCCAAATCTGCTATTAATAAATAATTTAGAAAATATTCTTCTTATCTCACAGAATTCCCATCAGAATGAAAGCAATGGAGTAGATGGGACTTTATCAGCTCTTTACCCAAGCAAAATTAAAATGGAATGTCCCAGACTATGTGTGTCCCTGCTGCACCTGGCTTCAGGAAGGTCACGGCTGGGTCAATCTGTACTTTTCTGAAGAGCTTTGTTATTCATCCATATCACTCTGTTACAGTTATAGGGGTCAGTTCTGTGGGAAAGCTGAAAAGCCTGGAGATTGTTAAGCACAGAATTTTGTTTACTCCCTGTTTTATATGGGCATATTTCATATGACTTAAAGAAGAGATCATTTGCTTGCAGTTAACCATCATTTTAACATCCCACATTTCCATTTTAGGACTGTGCCTCTTACCAGCTATTATATTATTCAAAAATGCCCCAATCTCCTGGAACAAAATGTGGTGTGTAGGGTTGTAGACAGGCTCTTAAACATACATCTACAAGAGTGGTTAAAATATCACTTCACGTCGATAAGGGAATTTTCTTTCCCTTATGAAAACAGTGTGGCCTCAGAATGTCAGCCCAGTCTGTCTGTCAGTTCTCAGCTGCACCATGGGATAAAATTGCTGATCCCTTTTATCCCCTTCTGGGAGTAGTATTAATAGTACACTCATTTTTGTTCCATTTATAATTCGTTACTCTCCAGTTATTTGGATTTACTTAGTTGCATTAAAAGGCACAACGAGACAAAAACTTAGATGGTTACAAGGCAGGAGGGGGTACTTTTTTCATTATGGTGTGAGGAGAGGTGGCTTCTGGATATGTTTGTTTGGGACTGTTGTGTGGTGCCTGTATTGAGTGCAGTTTTGTGCTCATTTCCTTCAAGGTTGACCAGGGAGCGCTTAAATGTGCATATTGCTCTCTTGCCAGCATCTACTTGGAAATAAAATGCTGGGATCAATGTGCTAATCTTCGAACCGGGGGCAAGGGGCGGGGTCAGAGAGGGTGGGAAGGGAGAAATAAAAACTACATAATAACAAACAGTAGTTTGGGTTTGCTGCTAAAAGTGAATATAAAGCCATATACTGATCATACTTTTCAGGATATATTAGTAATTGTAGACAATTAATATGGAAGGAATTTCAGCTAAAATGTTATGGTAACACCTTTATTAAAATGTTGATTCATCATATTGACACAACCCTGAATCTAATAGAGAAGACGGATCATTGAAGTGCATGGAAGTTGTGGGTACTCAGAATCTCTTGAGCTGTGTTTGATGACGGTAGGTATTTAACTATGAGCACGTTACATTGCTCGGTGTCTTCCTCTGTGTTCTGTACAACACTGTGCCAGCAGGCCTCAGCAAATAAGAACAATAATCATAATTCAGAACATGTGTCCAACTGCAGTTTTCCTCCCATTCAGGAAACATAAGTTTGGAATTCTTTGAATCTTAGTGATTTTCTTTATACCCCAAAGTAAGAGTCATGTTATTCCTGGCTGAATCACACCCAATTTCAGTTGGGAACTGGACCTTTGAAAATCTCCCCTATGATCTCTGGGTAGAAAAATATTTTTATTTTAACCTTTGTTTCTTATATATTTTTGTCATTTTAAGGTCACATGAGTATAAGCATCCCATCTCTCCTCCGAGGATGACAGCTTTAGGGACAGATTCTCTGCTCTGCCCATAATACCCTGAGGGTTTACCCAGAGTTAAGGGAAAGAAAAGGAAATTTTAGGCCACTTTTACACTTCCCTGATCTGGGGCCAACCCACTGCATAAGTTGAAGCAGCCTGAGCCTACTTTATCTCACACTCAGCTGCCCCTGATCCCAAGGGGATGTTCTGACAGACAAAGCTCAGCTGGACATACCAACTTCCAGGCCATGCTCCCTTTTGCCTAGCCACACTCTTGCACCATGTGTGTGTTGTGTGTGCATGCATGTGCACTCATGCAGGTACTAGTATACCAGCCTCACATCACCAGGGATCCCCCTGCAGAAGGAAATCCTCTGTTAGCAGCATAAGCTGGCTTTATGGCAGTTCTGCTGTGTAGAACAGTGCAAAGCAGCCAGAGCAAGGGCCACACTCTAGCCCTTAAAATGATTCTGCAGGTAAAACTAAACAAAAAATCCAACAAGCCGATGACTTTCAAACTAGCCACAACACAAGCTAACTGCATTTGTGTATTTTGTTGGAATTTTTCTCTTCTAAGCAAAGTGACATATTTAATTTGAAGTTGTTAGTTCAATGTGATCATGAGCATATCCAGGTGTACTGCTATGAACATGACCTATAACTTTTTAGCTGGGTTAGTGCACTTGACTACGAGGGATCTGAAGTGGATATTCTGGATATCAGGCCCAACATACACTGTCTAAAAATTATCCAAAATAAGGCTGGCATTTTATTCTTTAGAAAATAAACCCATGCCCATCATAAAAGATACTCTTCCTCATAGGAGAATACTAGTCAAATCAGTCAATCTCATGTGAAAGTTACTCTGAATGCATGGACTCTGATTTCTTCCCCTGAAGGTCTTTTCCACGTATTAGCAGCATGATTGCCCATTACAATCATGCTGCAATTGGCTCTAGTCACCAACCTGCTACCCTTTTCAAAATGGTCTGCAGGTGTAGAGAGGGAGTTACTGCTGGTTTCACCAACTGGGAAATCCAGTCGGCATAGACAGTGCTCACTATATCCAGTGTTGCACACCATCAGCCTGCCACTTCCAGGCATCTTCTTCTCTGCAGGCCCAGGATAACCTCTTTAGATCCTCATAGAGACTTCCCCATGGTCAGGTCAGAAGGATACATGCTATGGAGATAGCCCTCCTTTTTTCCTCATTTTGTTCCACTTTGTATTACAGTGCCTAGAGGGGAGCTTGTGAGAGGAGCACCAAACCCTTTTTGATAACTCAGACACATTCTCAAGATCAGTGTTTGTACCAAAATAGGTTTTCTACTTCCTTTTTGCCTTAATGGTTGTAAAGGAGATATTAAGCTCTCTCAGATCAGAAAGAATGGTAATACAGGTATGAGAAGTATTCCCAAATACTTCCAAACTACTCAAATACAATGAGTCTGATACTGAGTTTAGCATCGCCAGTATAAATCTGGAATTCCTTCATTGACTCTGGATTTAGACCAGTATAAATATGATTGGAATTTGGTTATATGCTATAAAAATTCCTATGTGCTGTATTCATCCAATCCTCACTACGTAGCAAAAATATTGCCTTAGAATGAGTATATGGAAGAAGAACTCTATATTGGATAAACGTGTGATTTCTTGTTTTTTTTCTCAGATTACTGCTGGGTTTTTTTTAAATGAGAAATTCAGACCCAACAAAGGCCAAGAAATTCAAACATTTTGGGCGTTTTTACCGCTGTACTGATCATAATTTTCAGTAAGTTTTAGTAATAGACATCATAGTGTGGCGCCATTGCTCCTGCTCTATTCCAGCTTCAACTTTACATGTCCTCGTTTTTGTTGTAGTCACCATTTGTAACATTATTTAAACTCAAATTAAATGGGGCAGAGGGTAAGACAGGTCTAAGAACTCATATAATTATTGACAGTACTATCACATGTATTTCCATTCTTAAATTAAAGTACTTGAATTAGTTGGATATTTGAGGTGGCTCAAATATTTAATATATTTGTAAAAGGGAAAAATATTGAAAAGGAATGGCAGTGGGTGTATCATGCAAAGAGAGAGGGAAGCAAGGAAGATGCTCCAAGCTCTTTTAGCAGGAGCACAGTTTGCAATCCTATTCACACTCATTGTCTGTCATTGTTGTACCAGACACACTCCATTCATGGCTGTTCTCTTTTTCCTTTTCAAAATGTGCCCAGTGGTCTTGCTCTGTTTGTTGTCAAGAATGAGCTGCCTGGAGTAGGAATGTTTCCCAGACGGGAGGTCAAGAGGTCAGTCTGGACCTCTGGACATTTGCAGCGCTAACTTGCAGACATGTCATGTGAAAGGAGTGTGATCCTTTGAGTATTTGACGGGGGTTTGTTTGTGTATATGCTGCAAAGCGCGATTCAGATCATGAGATTAGCTGTCAGGTCATCTGCTGTGAAAGCCATTATGAAAAACACCCGGAAACTGATGCTTGACTTGAAATCCTTAGTTTACTAAATTGCAGAAATTATCTTTGGAAGATTTTGTCAGTTTTATGTATGTATTTTTTTAAATAATGTTTGCAGCAATGCCTCATGCAAAGTGCTAGTTGAATAAATCTGTCACTGAAACTTCAATTCCAGATTACCACACTCTAAGATCTGCTATTATAAATGAAAACGCATCTTTAGAAAGTTCTCAACAGCCTGAAGTAGATGAGCTATTGAAATGCAAGAGAAAATCTACCCTTTATGGATTAGTCAAACAATGATTGTAGTCCTATGTGTAAACACTGTCTAACTGTATTGTTAGGGTAAATGGTTCATGATTTGCTACCACAAGAATAGATTAGCTTTTCCTAAGACTATGAATAATGACATAAATTATCTAAAAATAAAATCTTTTGCTTGCAAGCATGGTCAAAAATTCAAAGGCAGATAGCAAATCAGTCCATTACCAAACTACTATGTATCTTCAGTATTTTTTTTTAAATCTCTGTGAGCATCAAGATATATGCATCTGAGTAGCTCTTAAAGTACTTTTAAAAGTGGCTTTTATCAATGAAAGTCCTAACAAAGTCACAGCCCTGAACTAACAAGTTCAAACAGGAGTGAACTGATCTCATTTTTCTACGTAGTCATTTTTAGGATTTGGGAGGTCTTTGTTGTTGTTGTTATCTCTTTTCATGTTTTCAGACTGCACAATGTTTTCTATGTGTGATGGATTTATGTAGTAATAGCCACATTTACCTTTGCCGCCATTTGAATACAGCAGCAAATCACAAACTCCTTAAGGAGAGGAAAGTAAAAGAAAAAAAGAAAGCAACAGAGTAATATGTGTTCTCTGCTGAGGAGCAACACTTCTTATTCCATTAGCAAAATACTTGTCCGTTTTCCAATCTGTCTCTTCAAAAAGCTCACCTAGCCCAATGTATTTCAGTGAAGTCGAATGGCAGAAATATATGAATAAAGACATAAAAGAAAGGAAGAGCTAAGAATTGCGCCAGATATACAGCTTGAATAATTTTAGCTAAACATATTGAAATCACCCTTGCAAAATTGTCTTGAAAACTTACCAACCCAGGCACAAAATCTGCTCACATACCCTTACTATGAAGATACCGATAATCATGGGTGAGTAGAAGAGCAGGGGAGAGAAAGCTGTTTTATTTGCCCATCAGAATAAATGAATCACCCCAGGCAAATGGTTGAGCAGAATTTTAGAATGCTGCCTTAAATTTATTGAATAAT
Source organism: Gopherus evgoodei (assembly GCF_007399415.2). Lineage (NCBI taxonomy): Eukaryota > Metazoa > Chordata > Testudines > Testudinidae > Gopherus > Gopherus evgoodei. The sequence goes on along the minus strand of NC_044324.1, from coordinate 202,786,884 downwards.
TTTAGGACAAACTCATTTTTTTAAATGGATTTTGCAGTGTCAATTTTTAGCATCACACACTAGCCAAGTAGTACAATATCTATATTAGAGACATGATGAAAAAATGGTCAATTGCACCCTCCCCCCTCAAAGTGCAGCCAGGAGGTAGTTGCCTAATGCAGGAACAAACATCTACACAGAGTGCATGATTACGAATTCTCTGCATACAGCCCAACATGGCTCAATCAGATTGCACGGGTAGTGGATGAACATGTCACCATTGTACTTTTTTATTTGCATAAAACAATTACCCCATGGACAGTGGCTTCAGAGTTGTCTAGACAACATGCTTTAGATGGTATCACTGACCTCAGACACACTAGGCTAGCTCTAAATTAGCAATGAGCAGGGCTGGAGGGATGTATTATGGTAGTTATAAACCATAAGAAGGTATTTAAATAGATAGATAAGACACATGCAAATCTTTTCATTGCCATGACAACCATCTTGATATAGGTTTTCCATATGTAGCAAGAAGGGCAGAGCAAAAGGCACTAGAAAAAATAGCAAGAACCTGTAATGATAATGAACCCTGACAGTGTATTAGTCTAGATCTTGGTCACTTATTAACTCTTAATAGAATACAAACTTCTATGGTAATACACTGTTCATTGGGTCAGGGAGCAATTACTTCTAAACCTTTGCTATAAGGATCTCTACTATATGGTTACACCTAATGTACCAATTCTTCACAAATTGATCTGACTGATTAAAAAACACTTTGGTATTAGATGTAAATTGCTTAGCTGCTCAAAAGTGCTTTGCAGGGTGGGTTTGCACATAGCATGAAAATATGTCTTTTATGCATGTCTATATTTCCTCTTGGCTTTATCAGCCAGGCAGCAAATCCCTGTAAATCTGAATTCCCAAATAATAACTGCACCATAGCACAGGGCAGCCTATTTCAAAAGGAGAAAATATTTCCATGCCAAAACACACACGCAAAATCTTTCTCTACACTACATGTTTGAGGAGGTGAGAACCAGGTATTTATCCTTTTTATTTTTTTCTCTTAGTTTTTAATTGCCAAAATAGTAGCTTTGAGGCTGGCTATAGGCACTAATTATCCCTCTGACGGCCAGCGAGGGTCCCCCTCCAGCAATGTATTTCTCAGATAGATGTGTCGAATAAAGTAAGACTCTGCTGCTAGGACCTCAATGCATCTTGCCCAGTCTGTCTGTTTCTCCTTCCTGTGTTTGTCTCTGGTTCAGTCTGTGGAATGCTGAAGAGTGTGTGAGAGAGATGGGGTCAACACAGGCTGCTATAGCACCTCACTGGAAAGCTCTTACATTTCCCTCCTCTGATCAGATGGATCTACAGTCCCTGGGATCCTTGACAATGAATTGTGAGAAAGTTTGAGGGTATTTTTCTAGGTTCTATAGGGCTCTTCTTGGGAAATGCCCGAAGGCTCTTTGTAGACTAATTCATGATTACAGTATCTTGGAATGTGCAGGTAATGTATGGTTTCATTTAGATACACAGTAGTATTTCAACACACTGGGCCAAATTCTGGCTTTGACTTGTGCTTTCATATTTGCTGAAAAGTGATAGACAAAAGACATGCACAGTGGGGTGTGTTTTACCCTGATTCAACTCCCTCAAGATCACAAAGAGTTTTCTGTGAAGGGAACTGAAGTGGAATGCTCTTCGGTCGAGCACCAAAAGGCACAATTCATGGGTTTTAATATAGATATAAGCTTCCTATTTCATTGCTTCAGTCATGTTACCCTCCCTCTTTGCTTCCCTCCCCTGGCTAACCCTTTACCACCACATCCAGCACAAAATACTTGTCTTCATTTTTTAGGCCCTTCACGGTTTTAGCCCCACCCTACTTATCATTCCTTATATGGTAGGGAGCCATCGATGCCTGCCTCTTGTCCACCCATCATATCATCCTCTATTGCAGGGGCAGGCAAACTTTTTGGCCTGAGGGCCTCATTGGGTTTTGGAAATTGTATGGAGGGCCAGTTAGGGGAGTCTTTGCCTCCCCAAAGAGCCAGGCATGGCGCAGCCCCACCCCCTATCTGACCCCCCGCTTCTCACCCCCTGATGCCCCCCCTGAATCTTGCCCCATCCAACACCCCCTGTTCCCTGATGACCCCCCTGGAATCCCTGCTCCATCCATCCCTCCTGCTCCCTGTCCCCTGACAGCCTCCAGAACCCCCACCCCTGACTGCCCCCCATTGCCCCATCCAACACCCCTCTCATTCCTGGCTGCCCCCTGGGAACTCCTGCCCCATCCAACCAGCCCTTCTCCCTGTCCCCTGACTTCCTCCAGAACCCCTACCCCTGACTGCCTCCTGCCCCCCATCCAACTCCCCCTCTCCTTTCTGACTTCCCCGCTGGAACCCCTACCCCCATTCAACTCATTCCCTGTCCTCTGACCACCCCCACCCCTATCCACAGCCTCACCCTCTGACCACCGCTCTGAACTTCCATGCCCTCTATTCAACCCCCCTGCTTCCTGCCCCCTTACCGTGTTGCCTGGAGCACCCATGGCTGGCAGCACTACAGCCGCGCCGCCCGGCTGGAGCCAGCCATGCCACTGCACAGCACAAAGACTGGATCAGGCCAGGCTCTGCAGCTGTGCTATCCCAGGAGCTCATAGCCCCGCCTTCCAGAGCATTGCGCTGGCGGGGCAGTGAGCTGAGGCTGTGGGGAAGGGGGAACCGCAGGGGAGGGGCCAGAGGCTAGCCTCCCGGGCCAAGAGCTCAGGGGCCAGACAAGAGGGTCCCATGGGCCACACAGTTTGCCCACCTCTGCTCTATTGTCTGTTATACAACTTTTCTAACAAGCACCATCCCACTTTCTCTTTTGCTGCACCCTGCACATGGAAAGAGATCTCCATAAAAATCCACTACCTCCTTCTTCTTAAAACTCACCTCTGTCACGATACCTCCAAAACACTTGATTATGGGTAGGTAGCTGGTGTGCTGTGTCAACTGCATATTATTTTAACTGTAATCCCTCTCACTGTTACCTTGTGTAATATCTGCCCCATCTGCCTGCTTGTATCTACCTGTTTTTTCAATCATAAACTTGGACTGTAAGCAACTTGGGGCAGGGACCACCTGGTCATTTTGTGCATGTGCAGCACCTACTGCAATGGGGTCCTGATTTTTGACTGGGGCATCTAGGAGCTGCCACAATAAAAATAATAATTAACAATACATACTCTGATCCAGACAAATATACTCCTGTCCTATGCAAATTACTCATGCTGCTGGCATGAATAATCTGCTCAAGGTGACTTTGAAGGGACGAGGCATCAACCAGACTATGGGCTCACAATAACAGAGCTTCTTCCAAAGAACTTGACTCATAAAGTTGTTTTGATAACATTTATTAGCTTCATTAATGAGATCCTGAAGGCCATGTACATGCAAAATTCCCATTGATGGAAGCTGCAGTATCTGTCCAGAACTTGCAAATGAAAAGTTCCCTTACCTAAGGATTAATCTATTTAGAATCCAATCCTGTGCCTGTTGGAGACAATAAGAGTCTCACCATTGACTTTGTTGGGGCCAGGATTTCATACTGGGAGTTTAATCATTGAATACACTGGAAGGGGAAGCAGGCCCCAAATAGAGATTATATCTTAGAGTAGTCATATATTGTGCTGTTTAAGGTTGTACCTTTCCCAATTATTGTTATTTATTATTTATCCTATAGTGGCATTCCAAAGCCCTAATCAGGATCAGGGCCTTGTAGTTCTAGGTGCTGTACATGTGCACGAGAAGAGCCAGTCTCTGACCTGTGGTTATGCTTTAGGACTACAGAGAACTCAAGACATGAATGGACTTTGTTCCCAAAAAGAAACCCAAATGCTAATGTGAAAGTAAACCTTAGGAGCAAAGGAGGATGTTGTTGTCCTGGTGTCGAATGATATTTTCCTAAACATATCTAAGAGATATGCTAATAGCTAAAGTTGTAATTAAAAAACAAAAATTAAGCAATCACATTTTGGTGCTACAGAATACGAATGTCCTGTCTTTTTTCTTTTCTTCCTTTTTTTTTTTTGGTTGAGATTATCTAAACTTTCTTGAAACTGAAGACAAACCACAGAACTGAAAATTGTTGGTAAGCACACTCTAGAGTAAGCTGTGTACTGAAGTCTCAATTTCTTATCTGGAATACGGGTTGTGTCTGACAAATATTGGGGTGTTATTTTGCCTTCTAAATATTCAGATGTTCCTCTGACATCTGGGAATTTAATTAACAGCCTTTGCATATATTTAAAGGAAAGTAAACTTTGCCTGGTCCCCCTGATGCTGTGGAGCAATCTTATTTATGAACACCGGCACCTGTCATGTTAATTTGTACAAAGTTTTTGATTTATCCTAAAAGAACACATTACACAGTGGATTTGGAGGAGTTAAAGGGAATCTGCAGGGTGACTTTAATCTTCATGTCTTTATATACTTGAGAGCATTTTACTGCACCTCTGCACTGCTTTCACTACACAATCATTTTCTGTTTTAGAAATGTAGCCATTTGGATCAATATTACAGTACAATATATTGTACTTCTGATGGGAGCCTCGTAGGACACTTAAGAACCACAATATTAATTTTACAGAATGCTTTGATACTGTCTGAAATATATTTTAAAAGTAAAGTTAGCAAAATATACACTATATTTTGTAAATAAAGGAGGGTCTAAAACTATGTGTCCCTTAAAGTGTTAAAAATGTATCCTGCACATTGAGGGTTTTACAGTAAATTCTTTATCTATCAACAAACTGGGTTATCACAGCTGTTTATTGTACTGCTAGCCCTGATCCTAACCTTTGTGTCTTTATTGCTTACATACCATTCCCTTGTTTATACGTCTGTACCAGTGTGTGCCCTTGAACTTGGCCTCTCTGAGCCCTGACCTCTGCATGCTTGCTCACTCACTCAGGTTGCGTCTGTAAAGTAAATCTGAGACGGGGCTGGCTGATAGCCAAGCTGCAGCAGGGCAATTAACACAGAACTGAAGTGTCATTCATGGCATGGCTATGAGAGTGGCAGACCGCAGATGACAGTCCTCAGCTCTGAAGCTGTGACATCCAGGCCAGATTGAGGATTATCATGAAAAAGAAAGAGAGAGAGAGAAGGGAAAGGGCTGACTAGATTCTCTTTGAAGAATTGTTTATTTTTCTATGTAGGATTCCAGCTGCATGACTGGCTGATTGGAGGCGCATCAGCACCTAGAGTTGTGCAAAACATTCTGCACAGAGAGTGAAAAGGCAACATGGTGAGAGGGCTTTATTTTTAAACTTTGTGAAACCCTCGGCCTCCCTTAGGCTACAAGACACGGGCTTGTACCGAGTGACAAAGAAATTAAGAGACTGAGAGTGCCATGTGGTCAACTGTGCCCCTTCCTTCTTTCTCCTCCAGCCTATAACTTAGTAGTTCTAACAGGCTAGGCAGAAGTTGCTCTGATCTCCCAGTAAAGTTTAGTTTGAATAGAAACAAGCAAACAATGCAGCCTTCTTGCTACTCAGTCTTACAAGCAAGGCATACAGTCCCATGTAGTCTATGTGAGCCCTGGGGACTTGTAGTGGCAGCACTAAACAGGAAACAGGAGAGTGGCTGTAAGAGGTACACCACAATTAGATTACTGAGGTGCTCAACCCAAAACAGTATGTGTCAGTATACAGACCCTAATTTCAAACACTATGACTTTCAAGGGAATTCAGAGCCAGGGGTTTAGTTTGTCTTGTCGTAAAGATTGGTGTCCTTTGCCAAATGGTGATGTTGGTTTGTGTTGTGGTGAACGCTCCCCAGAAGTGTTTGTCTCAAAGAATTTGTTTTTGACCATGCTTTACATCAGTCCAACAGAAGGACTCTCAAAAAGGCAGGAAGTAGGGTGTGTGTGTGCTAGGAAAAACAGGCTTCTAAGACAAAGTATACACGGTACTCTTCAAAACCTGATGAGACTTTATGAATAGTGAAGGAAGAAATTAGTGTGATTTTGTTTTTAGTTTAATGGGATTTTCACCAACAATGTGTCTACTTGGAATTTTTGTAAAGATATTTGCTGGTCTAAAAACTGGAGAAATAAATTCTTCACTTGCTAGTAAACATAAGTAAATAAATGGAAAGATTTCACCCCTTTCTCTAAGCGAAAAGAAAGAGGATCCATGTAACCGACATCAGAGTCATCTCCACAAAAAGTTACCACTTGCCAACAGTTACCACACAGAAATATCTGAGATACAATTATCCCTGTAGCTAGAATTGGAAATCACTGGTTGCTATGTGGTATCCACTGGCAAATGCTGACTTTTCAATGGTGACCATTGTCTTTGGGTACTTTTTATATGAAGGTCTGATCCGCGTGTTTCTATATGGGAGTTTTGATTGTTCAGAAAAAGGGCCTAATGCAAAACCCACAAAAGTCATTGGAAAGATTCCGATGGACTCCAGTGGGCTTTGTATCAAGGTCCAGATTCAGGACTGGCTCCATAGCCATATGAAATTACAGGATTTTACTGCCTTACAAGGTCACAATAATTCAGTCCTGAGGATGATACAAGTCTGAGCTTTAATGGCATAATATCATGGTGTAGAAGATGTTGTTTCACCTACTACAATAACATATAGATTTTTCAGGGACTACACTTGGTGGGTATGCACGTTCGTATAAAACCAGTTCTCAAACTTTTTTAGCTGGGCTCCTCTTTGAAAATATTTCAGGCTGTGACCTCTCCCCCTAAAAAATAGTGATAGTAAATTACTGTGCATACTCAAAGGAACATATTCATCGTATTGCTACCCTTACTTCTGCACTGCTGCTGGCAACAGTGCTGCCTTCAAAGCTGGGCAGCCAGAGACCAGCAGCTGCTGTACTCCTCTCCCACTTCCCCTCCAACAATATTTTTTGTGATCTCATGACAGTAGCTTTTCAACCCCCTTTTGAGAAATGCTGATATAAAACAATAACAATCTGCTCTTTCAATATATTTTATTCATCTTAGCCAATGAGGGTCTGGATACTGCCATTCAAATGATCTTATTGCAGAGACGTTCATAGAATCATAGAAGATTAGGGCTGGAAGAGAACTCAGGAGATGACCTAGTCCAACCCCCTGCTCAAAGCAGGACCAACACCAACTAAATCATCCCAGCCAGGGCTTCATCAAGCCTGACCTTAAAAACCTCTAAGGATGGAGATTCCACCACCTCCCTAGGTAACCCATTCCGGTGCTTCACCACCCTCCTAATGAAATAGTGTTTCCTAATATCCAACCTAGACCTCCCAAACTGCAACTTGAGACCATTGCTCCTTGTTCTGTCATCTGCCACCACTGAGAACAGCCGAGCTCCATCCTCTTTGGAACCCCCCTTCAGGCTGAAGGCTGCTATCAAACCCCCTCACTCTTCTGCAGACTATACAAGCCCAGTTCCCTCAGCCTCTCCTCGTAAGTCAGGTGTCCCAGCCCCCTCATCATTTTTGTTACCCTCTGGTGGACTCTCTCCAATTTGTTCATATCCTTTCTGTAGTGGAGGGCCCAAAACTGGACTTCAGATGTGGCCTCAGCAGTGCCAAATAGAGGGGAATAATCACTTCCCTCAATCTGCTGGCAATGCTTCTACTAATGCAGCCCAATATGCCGTTGGGCTTCTTGGCAACAAGGGCACACTGTTCACACATATCCAGCTTCTCATCCACTGTAGTCCCCAGGTCCTTCTCTGCAGAGCTGCTGCTTAGCCAGTCAGGCCCCAGCCTGTAACGTGCCGGGGATTCTTCCGTTCTAAGTGCAGGAATCTGCACTTGTCCTTACTGAACCTCATCAGATTTATTTTGGCCCAATTCTCCAATTTGTCTAGGTCACTCTGGACCCTATCCCTATCCTCCAGTGCATCTACCTCTCCCCCCAGCTTAGTGTTATCTGCAAACTTGCTGAGGGTGCAATCCATCCGATCATCCAGATCATTAATAAAGATGTTGAACAAAACTGGCCCCAGGGACACTCCTCTTGATACCGGCTGCCAACTAGATATCTAGCCATTGATCAGTGTTCTACTTGATCATCAGTGTTCTACTTTTAGATACTCCTCAGAATACTATTGTTTCCTAAGATAAATTTATAAAAGCAAATGAACTGCAGAAGAAGGATACTCTTGTGATGAATGCATTGGTTTGCTCCTCAAGAAATCATAATTTTATTCTTGGCTTTACCACCATTTCCTCTGTGACCTTGGACAAGTCTCTCAGTCTTTCTGTGCTTCAGTTACCCATCTCTAAAATGGGTATAATAAAACTTAATAAAGCATGCTTACCTCACAAAGGTTGAATGAGGCTAAATTCATTATTTATGAAGCACTCAAATACTATGTTACTGAGTTCCATATAAGTACCTAGGGAAATATTTGGAAAGAGAATGAAGCCCTGATACTGCAAAGTGCTGAGCAGCTACTCTGAGCATCTCAGGGCCCTCAACAGCCATTGACTGCAGTGTGAGAGAAAGATACTCAGGCCCTTTTAGGACTGGGCTAACTAACTTCGACTGAAGTTGATGGCACTCAGAAATGTATCCCATGTGTAGTAAATTGTTATGTGGATATGTAGGTAAGTAGATCAATAGATTGAAACCTGCTTTAGCTGTGCATGTGTTTGGCTGGTATCAAAGCATCATACAAAATAAAAGGTACCCCAGCGACATTTTATTGGGCTTGCAATTATTAGAAACTGTTTATACACTTATTAAATATGGAGGAAATGGTTTTGAATTATGAATACTTTTTAAAAATAACTACTTTTTACAGGGTCTACAGAAAATCAAAGTTCTGTGATCTGTACACCAGTACCAGTTCACTAAGAAAAACTATGGGCCAGATTGCACTTGGGCCCTGCATGGATGATCAGCTCAGGAGATGAGGGGGAAGAGCATCAGAAATTCTCCTTCCCCACCCTGTGAATCTCTTTTTAGCATCAGACTTTCATTCTCTTTCCAAATATTTCTTTATTGCCCTCATTACTGTAGATTGGTTGTTATTATGCCTTTGTGACAGCTGAGGAACTCAGGCATTGCCCAAGGTCACACAAGAAATCAGTGGCAAAGCCAAGAATAGAAACCTGGTCTCTCAGGACCCACCAAGCACCTTCACTAAGACCTTCCTACCACGATGCAGTTCCTGCTCCACTTTCCCACACTCCATGCTCTGCTGACAGCAGGGCTTTGTTGGGCCTCCCTGTGCACAAAAAGGGCTGAGGAGGAGGCAGGGTCATGGCTTGCCCACTGATCAGATGCAGGAGGTGAGCAGCATGGCTACTATCCTGAAGGGGTGAGGCAATAGGTTTTCTAACCCTGTATGTCTGGGATTATGCTTAGTGCCTCCTGGTGCTCCTGCTGAGATGGCCCTGTCCTACATAGCTGACCAACATGGGACAGCGGGTAAATGTGTGTGCAAGTGGGATGTTACGGAAGTGCTTGTTTCTCTGCCTGAATATAGAATTTGAGGGGATAATGGGCATGAGTAGCTTTTTGTGGGTTCTGCTGCTTCTAAATGCCTGTGCTGTTAAGAGTCTGTAAAAACTGTGGCACTTTAAGGAATGCATGAGATACATACCACCAAAAGCAAAATTATTCCAATATAACCATGTTCTGGGCTAAATTCTCCATTCTGTCACATCATTGATTTCAAAGTAGTTGCTCTAGAGTTACACCAGTCCAAGTGAGGGTAGCACCTGGCGCACTGTCTTTAATTAATTCTGCTGTGCTAAGTAGTTTAACACATGCATATGACACACCGAGGCAAATTATTTTAGAGCATGCTGCACAAAGGTGCAATGAAATTGGTCTCATGCTAGAACTAGCCCTCATTTTGTGTATCATAGATAAGTTTACAGATGCAATATATATAATTTTAGTAGCAAAGACTAAAAATAAAGGAAAAGAGGGAAAAAAAGACCTTCCTGTAATAGTTTATAGTATGAAAATGTAAACAAATGGTACTGAAGGCATCAATGGAGTTTTTATAATTTGATGCAAACTGTCTGATGAAAAGTTTTGCATGGTTCTATAATGCATATAAAAGGTCTGTTGCAGTCACTTTTCTGAACCCTTCTTTTCAGCTAATCAACGCCCAGTCATAAATGCTTGCTCTGTACTGTATTTTGGGGTATGCCATCTCAGCCCGGAATTTTTCAGTTGTTTAAGTAGCTGAACAAATGGAAATTCAGTGGCTTCCTAACCTTTGTTTGTTTCTTTGTTTATTTTTTAATAAAAACATTGTAACTCAACTGTGGCTGAATATTTTGGGAAGGAAGGTGGACATGTTAGAATTGCCTCAGTTTTTCTTCTGCTTACTCCTTCCCACCACTGTTCATTGACCTTCAGAACAGCATCCATTGGTTCACCCAAGCTGGTGCATGTTGCTGGGGAGACGTGTTGAATCCATCTATTTTTCAGGCATGCTGGGCTTTATTCCTCCACGGCCAGCAGAGTCTCATTCACTGTTGGTTCATCAGTGGCTCTGTCACAGCAGGGGTTGCAGATGCACTGTGCCACTACTGCACTGCCAGGTGTTCTTCCCACCAGAGACACAGCATCTCTGATCTGAGGATCATCGAGCACTTTACCCACTGCCTGTGGGTTGCAATTTTATCCTGTTACCGATGAGGAAGTGGAGACATTGAGGGGTTAAATCCAAGGACACAAAGGAGCTATTGATAGAGTCGGGAGTATATCCCAAGTTTCCTGACTCCCATTTCCCTGCTCTACTAGACCGCATGACTTTCCCATGTACTGTAAGGTGGCTAGGGATGACAGACTGTGATAGCTATTACCAGTAATTCCTTCTCTTCTCTTTTCCACCCAGTGTCTACGGGTCTGAAAACAATGATTTAAAGGAAACTCCAAAAGTGACTTGTCAGGGAAATGGTCCATATATATAGAAGCCACAAAGATGCTCGCGTTATAAAACAGGTGAATGGGCAAACTGTGACTGCCCCCGGAGGGGTATGCTGGAGGGGGAGAGTCCCTTTTCTCCCTTATATAACTGCACAGAAGGCAGCTAGAATGCGGATGCTAGCCCCACCTAGCACAAAAGAGGGGTTTGCAGCACCCCATAGAAAAAGTGATCAGGCAAGCTGAGATATCCGTGTGTATCGGTCAGCACCTTTGTAAAAATGCAGGAAGTGCTGCTTCTGGCTAAGTATACTACCTACAGTGCACCTCTGGCTGAACAAGGTGTAACTGAGCCCTGAGAATTTGCTGAATACATTGTTATAGCTCTGTTCAGTTCTCACACCCTCCCATGCAGGATTTTAGTCTATGCACCCCACCTCTGAGTTGTTGTTTGTTTTTAATAACATGAAAAATATTCACAAATCTAAACTAGAGGAAACACACATGGTAAAAACTACATTAAAATAGAGTTGAGAGTCTATGTTACTGTAAGTTAAGACTAGGAAATAAAATGTATTTTACTTTTAAGATAAGCCTGAAATATAAGAAATCCCATTGTGTTTAGTTATTTCAGCCAAAACAGTCCTCTCTCAGGACTTGAAGCAGTGGATGCTGTGGGATGCAATAATGCGTACGTTAAAATACCTGAGCACAATAAAGTTAGTTAAGGTTGGTGTTTCAAACGTAAGCCTGAGCATCCTGGTGTCAAGTGCTTATGTCTGACCTTTAACTTAAGTGTTTCATGCAAGCAAAATAGTGTATGAATAGCGTGAATATAGTTTGTTTTTTGTATTCATAGGGATGACTGCATCACTCATGTAGGAATTTGTGATTCCATAATATGTGCTAGTGATTAAAAGCAAGAGTTTTGCTTGCTAGATGTATAGGGTCATCTTCAAAAATTACACAATTTCTACCTATATTTTGTAGTGGGTAGATATGTTGAAGGGAGGACGCTGTTATAATGAACTGAATAAAACACTACAACTAGAGTTTAAGTATAAAATGAGATTCTCTGTGTTTTGGGTTTGATGATCCTAATTTAATCCCTAGTGGACAGTAGCCTGCATTACAAAACCTTCACACATAATTTGGCATGGTTTGGATGATTTGCAATCTCTCTCACTCTCTTCAAGAGATCCCCTGAGCAGACCTTGCATGGAGACTGAATGACTTTTCATCTCTCAAGAGGGTGGTCCCTGCAGGTCATTTCTGTTCAGGTCATTTCTGTAGCTTTGACTGTTTCTGCTTGTGTGGGTAAACAGAGGGCTTCAATTTCCAGTGCTTCTGGTCCTGAACCCTCGGGAACTGAATAGTCACAAAAGGAGGGAAGAAAGAATAAAATAAAGTGAGGATTGAACAACGTAAAGAGTTTTACTTATCTGTGACACATTTCTAGGGATGTTTGATTATGGTAATCAGGCTACATCATGAATAAAAGAACTTTAAGGCATGCGTTCTATAAACTGCTCTGACTGAAGTACAATGCACATTTTGAACAATATATGTTTTAAATGGGCTATGTTAGAAATATGGTGGAGCTATGCTGAGAAGATGGAATTCAACTTGATGGGGCAACAGTGGCTAATGATGGAGCATGTATCTAGTGAAGATAAAGTCCCTATCTTCTGTAAAATGTGCACAATATTCCACCCTTAAAACTCTCCCCTATCTGCAAATTTACTCCTTGTTTTAAATTATCTCTGCCAGTGCAGTCCTTTGGAGACTCATAGACTCATAGACTCTAGGACTGGAAGGGACCTTGAGAGGTCATCGAGTCCAGTCCCCTGCCCTCATGGCAGGACCAAATACTGTCTAGACCATCCCTAATAGACATTTATCTAACCTACTCTTAAATATCTCCAGAGATGGAGATTCCACAACTTCCCTAGGCAATCTATTCCAGTGTTTATCTACCCTGACATTTAGGAACTTTTTCCTAATGTCCAGCCTAAATCTCCCTTGCTGCAGTTTAAGCCCATTGCTTCTTGTTCTATCATTGGAGGCTAAGGTGAACAAGTTTTCTCCCTCCTCCTGATGACACCCTTTTAGATACCTGAAAACTGCTATCATGTCCCCTCTCAGTCTTCTCTTTTCCAAACTAAACAAACCCAGTTCCTTCAGCCTTCCTTCATAGGTCATGTTCTCAAGACCTTTAATTATTCTTGTTGCTCTTCTCTGGACCCTCTCCAATTTCTCCACATCTTTCTTGAAATGCGGTGTCCAGAACTGGACACAATACTCCAGGTGAGGCCTAACCAGTGCAGAGTAAAGCGGAAGAATGACTTCTCGTGTCTTGTTTACAACACACCTGTTAATGCATCCCAGAATCACGTTTGCTTTTTTTGCAACAGTATCACACTGTTGACTCATATTAAGCTTGTGGTCTACTATGACCCCTAGATCTCTTTCTGCCATACTCCTTCCTAGACAGTCTCTTCCCATTCTGTATGTGTGAAACTGATTGTTCCTTTGTAGGTGGAGCACTTTGCATTTATCTTTATTGAACTTCATCCTGTTTACCTCAGACCATTTCTCCAATTTGTCCAGATCATTTTGAATTTTGACCCTGTCCTCCATAGCAGTTGCAATCCCTCCCAGTTTGGTATCGTCCGCAAACTTAATAAGCGTACTTTCTATGCCAACATCTAAATCGTTGATGAAGATATTGAACAGAACCGGTCCCAAAACAGACCCCTTCGGAACCCCACTTGTTATACCTTTCCAGCAGGATTGGGAGCCATTAACACTACTCTCTGAGTACGGTTATCCAGCCAGTTATGCACCCACCTTATAGTAGCCCCATCTAAATTGTACTTTCCTAGTTTATCTATAAGAATATCATGCGAGACTGTATCAAATGCCTTACTAAAGTCTAGGTATATCACATCCACCGCTTCTCCCTTATCCACAAGGCTTGTTATCCTATCAAAGAACGCTATCAGATTAGTTTGACACGAGTTGTTCTTTACAAATCCATGCTGGCTATTCCCTATCACCTTACCACCTTCCAAGTGTTTGCAGATGATTTCTTTAATTACCTGCTCCATTATCTTCCCTGGCACAGAAGTTAAACTAACTGGTCTGTAGTTTCCTGGGTTGTTTTTATTTCCCTTTTTATAGATGGGCACTATATTTGCCCCCTTCCAGTCTTCTGGAATCTCCCCCGTCTCCCATGATTTCCCAAAGATAATAGCTAGAGGCTCAGATACCTCTTCTATGAACTCCTTGAGTATTCTAGGATGCTGAATGGGAGCAAGGGAAGAGGAGATGGGAACAAGAAGGCGGGAGGAGAAGGAGAGTAAATGAGAAGTAGATGAAGGAGAAAAGAGGAGGTGGGTCTCTTTCATGTAAATACCCTTTTGCTTCCTATATGATTCTACATGCTTTAAAAAACACGCCATGCTAGGAAAGAGAACACTTCCTACATTCTCCCTGCTTGTGGTATATCAGACATGGAGCTAGGGGGAGGGGGGCGCAGGGGAGATGAAGGAAAGAAATTGTTTATAAAATATTATTCAACCCCATCTAGTCAGATTCTTAAATATTTACAATTGTTTTGATAAAATCAGCCTCTTAAAGGCCTTGATTCAGTGAGTTTGTTAAGCACATGCCTAAAGTAAAGCACATGATTAGTCCCATAGAACTGAATTGGGGCCAACATAAGGAACACTCCACCTAAAATGATAGCGATAGGAGTGCTGATCAGTTCCCCATACTTCCTCCAGCTCTCTTCCATTCTCTGGCTTCCAGAAGGGCTGGAGACAGTTCATTTCCTGGCGCCCAGTGGTTTCCTGAACTGTCTAGGAGCCAGGTTTTGAAAACAGATTAGGCCCAGTAAGTGGTGAGAGGGGGCTATATTCTCATTTGGAGATCTGAATATTTTCTGAAGGCAAATAGTTATGAGTATCATCCTTGATATTTAAGCTTAGGAGTTACCCTTGATTTATATAAGGACACTGTAATATTTTCCATGCCCTCCATAGCGCAGCTTATAATGGAGTATCACTCTGAACGGAAAACATGGGCCTTGTTGTGCAGCTCCTACTCACATGAGTAGTTCCATTGATATTAGTGGGGCTAATTGCATGAGGGGGTCCTCAGCAATGAAGGGTTGCACAGTTGGGCCCTATTTAAAAATGACATCTTCTTGCTCAGCAGATCCATTCCCTTTGAGCAACGGAGTCACATTGGCTTACTTTGATAACAAGACTTTTTTTTACGGATTTTTGCTCAAAGCTGACACTTCTTACAGTGAGAGACCAGGGTACTGTCCTTTCTTGTACATCATTAGCGGAAGTATTGCTTGCTTCTAATCAGTTATACCTGTGCAAACCTGCTGAAGACTATGGCATTGCACAGATGTCACATAGGGCATAATTTGAAAACAAAATGGTTGCACAGGTATAACTGAGGGCCTAATTTGGCCTGCAGTGTTTTTGTTGCTGGTGATGTTAGGGCTTAGGCTGCAGCCCAAGCTCTGGGACCCTCCCATCTCTCAGGATCCTAGAGACTGGGCTCCAACCCAAGCCTGAACGTCTACACTGAAGTTAAACAACCCCTTAGCCTGAGCCTCATGAGCCCAAGTCAGCTGGCGAGGGTCAGCCACAGGTTTTTAACTGAAGTGTAGACATACCCATTAATACTAGATAATTTCCTTAAAAGCTACAACTAATTCAGACATCCCTCAGCGAATATAAGTAGTTTTCATTTCCCCCCCCCATGTTTATTAACTGGAAATTCTCTTGAATGAATTCCACTTGCCATTGTATTCCCCAGGTGTCTAACTCACTAGGTCCTTCTCATGATCCTCCTTAGTCTTGTCCAATATAAATAACTCACTACTGTCAGGCAGCAAATTTTGCCACCCTACTATGCCACACCACCTTTTTCAGTTAATTCATGAACCACAATACTGTTAACTTTATTCCAATCTGATAACACTGATCTACAATTTTTGAGAAGTCGTCTGCTTCAGAGATAAAATGTGATATTTATTATGTAGTTTGATGTGCTGAATTCAAATATGACAATTAAACAACTGATTGGCTACTGTTTCTAAGATATTTAAGTTTTTACATTTTATGTCTACGTATATTGTGTAGATAGTAGAGTTTTAATCATAAATTGTAAACCTAGGTTTTTTCATGTGTTTATATTTGCTTTACATGATAATATTTCACCTGTCCTGTTTATGTAACACTTTAAAAATCAGCAAAAGTGTTATATATATAAAATGTATTATGAAACAAGAGGCAAAAAACTATTATGTACATAGTTTAGTCCTATTCAGTGTCTACTTGGCGCTTCTTGTCTTGTCTCTTGTATTCATTAAATGGAGCATCTCTTGTCACTGTCCAGCAATAGTCTGCAAGCATTGATGGGTTCCATTTGCCCTGATAGCCTGCCAGGAGATTCCACTGCTGTAGTCTGGAGCCCAACAGCTCTGCCTTACTCTTGGGTAGTTCCAAATCCCTGACAAGGTCATTCAGTTCACCTTGTGTTATGAGGTGTGGTTCAGAGGAGGAGGATGGGAGAAAATGTGGGTCCTGTGACATTGATGGTTCAGGACCAGAAGTTTCATCCTCTTCCTCTTCCTCATCTGACTCAAGTGAGAATGATTCTGGTGCATCAGGAACCGGCAGTCCTTCTCCGTGGGGTACTGGGCGTATAGCTGATGGAATGTTTGGATAATGCACAGTCCCCTTTTTCTTCTTTGACACACCTTTCCCAACTGGAGGCACCATGCAGAAGTAACAGTTGCTGGTATGATCTGTTGACTCTCTCCAAATCATTGGCATTGCAAAAGGCATAGATTTCCTTTTCCTGTTCAACCACTGGAGAAGATTTGTTGCACAAGTGTTGCAGCATATGTGTGGGGCCCACCTCTTGTCCTGATCTCCAATTTTGCAGTCAAAATAAAGGGGATAGGCATTCTTAACCATAGCGTTTATATTGTGCTTTTGTGATGCAAAAGTCACTTCACCACTAACATAGCAGAAGTTATCTGCACTGTTCACACAAGTACGAGGCATCTCTGCTCACTTTGGCTAAACAGAAATGTGTCCCTTTGCAAAATCAAACACTGACAAATAAGAGAGCACGACACTGTATGATTTCTAGAGCTGATATAGGGCAATTTGTTCAGCAGAGTGATGTAAGCTTCGTTATGATTGCATCATCCATGACTTCTAGGAATAACATGATGCAATTCATATCATGTATGACGCAATACCAATTTCAGATTGCATCATTCATTGTTTTGTCTAAAAAGCAAGTACTGTCCAAACCCAGTCATAGATTTATTCATAGATCCAGTCAAAGATGTATTTTAGTCATTTCTGGTTTAAATTGAGATCCGTTCCTTTTATAACTCACTTATCCTCCGCCATTCCCAAGTCAAGGGTCGTATATACTGACCTAATAGCATATCTTGAAAACTAGAGCCAATCAACAATTGTAAGCATCATTTTCGTTCTCAGTGACCCAGAATTAGTAAAGTTGGACTACATTTATTTCAGAAGCATTTTGGCTGTAGAGCAGTGTAATTGGTCATGTATTCCTAGTTTTAGCTTCTTATCTCTTAACCAGTTTATAATCTAAGGCAGAATAGTAGATGCCAAAGTTTCCTTAATAGCCTCTTGGGATGACCCTTATCAAAACTCCTTGAAAGTATAAATAAACCACTTATGGGTCTGGGGTTTTCTCTGTATGGTCACATGGAATGTAGGGAACCTCTTAGCATAGGCAGCCCCAGAGTTCTGAAATGAGAGCTTTCTGAGTACAAGTAAAGGGAGCCAGCACTCCTTCTGCTCCTGCATGCACTAAAAGGGGCATGATCGAGAGGGCTGAGGACATGGCACGTCTCCCTCTGCTTTCCCTCTCACAACTGTGTGTGATGGCTGCCATCTTGGTTGATGTACTGAGTGGGAATTGAACTGGTGCCCTCCAGAACTAAAAGTACAAGCTGCAAATACCCTCCAGGTGTGGTTGTTCCCAGCGCATATCCCTTGTGGACTGGGCGCAGAAGGGGATATGAGGCACACTGACCAGTGTGTTACGCTAGCACTCACAACCTGCCACTGTGGGCAGCACATGCTGCTCCAGGATGTAATACCTGCTGCTTCTGAGTACACTCCCATGAAAGGCTCCAGAGGCACTATGCCTGCTACTTCTGCTTTCACTCAGGCACTGAACCTCTGTACTCTCCCATACCCCAGTACTCACGTGGCTGCCATGACCATAACTTATCCCACCGTGTGTTTTTCTCTTTCTATTTTAGAATCAATGGATGGTGGGAGCTATCCCACAAATATCTTACTTACAGGGAAAGCCACTACAGACTACTGGAACCTGCCAAATTACAATGCATCATACCCAGAATTCCCACCTCCAGAGGACATTGCGCTGGTTGGAATGAGACCATAATGGTATCCCAGTCAGAATGAGGTAGTTTATTTCTGGAGGCACTTCTTTGGGCACCCTGCTTTAAACAATAATTACTTTATAATAAAAATTAAACTGAAGGGTTGGTATCTGGATGTGAGATCATATCAAAATTAGGTTAGGGTTTGGTTCAAAACATTAACAGGATTAGGGTTTGAATTTGATGGCACTGAAATATCATGAATTATTTTCACAAGTTTTTATCCCAGTATGATAAAAATTTAACCTGTTTTGAAGGTGCAGTTATTTGAGGAACACTTTTAGGTGGTGTGGTAGGTAGATATTTAGCTTACAATGTACCCACAAGTATCTTCAAGTAACATTTCTGAGTCAGGCCAGAAATGCTGATGAAGAAACATGGTATCAGCCCTGCAGACCAGTAAACATTCTAACAACATATTTACTAACATTAACTAATTTACCATGATTCTTCAAAGCTCATAAATACATGCTTAACTATAATGACATACCTAATTTCCTTTGATTTTGACTTAAGCATATCATAGACTCATAGTATATTAGGGTTGGAAGAAACCTTAGGAGGCCATCTAGTCCAATCCTCTGCTAAAAGCAGGACCAACACCAATTAAATCATCCCAGCCAAGGCTTTGTCAAGCCAGGCCTTAAAAAACTCTAAGGATGGTGATTCCACAACTTCCCTAGATAATCCATTCTAGTGCTTCACCATTATCCTAGTGAAATAGTTTTTCCTAATATCCAACCTAGACCTACCCACTGCAACCTGAGACCATTGCTTCTTGTTTTGTTTCAGTGTATTGGTGAATGGGTATGGATTTATGTATGAGTTTAAATGTTTGCTGAATTGGCGCAAAATGAATAGCACCAAACTCATTTCAACAGGCATTTTCCAGGTAGTATCCAGCTCTGAACTTTGTGGATACGATTTAACATTTCTCCTTTTGGTGCCTTTAGGGTGGAAAAGGCATTTTAATACCTGCGCATTTGCATGTTTAATCAACTGAACCAGAAATAAGGTCTCTTCTATTTGCATTTCTCTTTTCTTGCCTCTTATGCACATTTCCCATTGATTTTTGTCAAGTTCTTTGGTTCTGTAAATACACAAAGTTATACACTAGTGGTATCCAGAAGAACTGTGGTGGAGAGAGAGAGCATGGCCATAAAAATTACTAGGTGCAAGAAACACTGCAGCACTATCTGGGTGTGTATCAGTAACACCTGGAGATTATTGCATACATGCTACCTAATCAGTAAATCAGCTAGCCTCCAGTTTTCCCTTAGCCCATCAGACAAAAAGGTAACAGCTGTTTAATTTAGTTTTTATGATGGAAAAATTCATATCCTGAATCACTGATATCTTTATGTTTGCAATTTGCTGCTACTGACTTTTTTCCCCTCTCCTTCACTGATCCAGCATGGTTTATTGTACAGAAAAGAAGGGTCAGGTGCCTTGGTTTGCATGGACCCTATTGTGTGATGTAATGTGGCAGGATAATGCCCAAATGGAAGTTCACTTAAATTCTCTTGATCTACAGTGTTGGGATAAGGTGGAACATTCCCTGGAATAGTGCGGGGAACTTGCTAACGTAAACGTTAAGTGAAGGAAATACATGAGTGGAACTGAGGTTGTGCAAGCTCTAGAAACTCTGCAGGAAAGAGCTGCGCTTGGCTTGGGACTGTGCAACAGCCAGCTACAACTGAATGCTTTATTGCCGTCTGGAAGTGTTTATTTTCTGAACATAAATTCAAGGGACAGATTCAAGGCATGTCTAGAAATAAAGCATATCATCATGTGAGCTAAGCTGACAAGGACAATTTACTGTACCCTGCATTCGTTCTGGGCCAATCGGAAGAGAACAGGCTATTAACATTCTGAAATTCCCGCTGTTCAGTTCTTATTGTCCCTTCCCTGAACTTTGGAATGGCATGTATTAACCCCTTGAGGGCCTCAGATGGATAATATGCATCGAAAGAAGGAGCACTTGTTTAGGCACCGTGGACATATGCATTATGTCCAGATATTATTGACAGCAACAGGACTGCCTTAAAAGCCATAACACTCAGTGTACTGTCAAGGGGCCCAGCAGAGGGTTAAAATATTTCCTAAAGGCAGTTTCAGTGCTATACATGAGGGCTGACTTAGTCTGTTTAAATACTGGAGTTCACTGGTCAGCTTGACCTCGAATTTTCTCACAAAGACAGGAACAAGCTGACATATTGTTCATGTTTTCAGAGGCTTCAGAATTCATGGAATTTGACACAAATGCTGTTCACATGCTGTGAGTATCTCTTTAAAAAAAATCATTTCCTAATTTTGTAACCATTCAAACAAGAAAAGCAACAAAATAGAAGAGGATTAGAATTGAAACACAAGATGCACAACATCATAATTTGCAGAGAAAAGTGACCACTCTTAGTCATTATCATATTATCATAAAATCATCTCCCAAAACCCAGTGAACTGTTCACTTTACTGTAGAGTGTCATCCTGACAATATATGCATGTGTAAATACAGGGAACAATATGATATTTGGGATTGTTTCCTTTTTTTATCCTGTTCTGTTTTACCCACATTAAAGGTTTTTATTCTTTAAATCTATTTTTCAGTCAGCAATTCCTGGACCTTTTGCTGCAGCCACACTGTGTAAGGGGCTCCTGTTGATGTCACAGGGAGTTCCATGTATGGAGCAACTATAGGATCAGATCTCTATGAGCATTACTGTTGAGGGGAAAATAATGTGCCAGGTCAGAATCTCAATGGCTCTTTATGCAGCTCCAGCTAAGTGCCCTCCAGATCCTTATCCTTTCCCCAGCGGCCTCTTGCACAGCAGGTGGTGTAGAGCCTGCACAGTGGCTCTTTGTTATTTCTTCCTCCTGGCCACCAAACATAAGGGGTGTGGCCAGGGAAAAGGGACACCACTGTTTTCTTCTCCTTTGGGATGGGCTCATGTGGACTGTTCAGAGGGGCACAGAGCCCTCCATGACTTGCCCACAGTCACACATCGATCAGTGTCCAAGCAAGGATTACATTTCAGGAGGTCTTTGCTCCTGAACTGTGGTCAGACCACTAGACCACACCTGTATCTTCAGGTAATTAGGCCTCAATAGGACAAACCACAGGTCCAACTAAAACATTAAGAAAGATTATTGGTCAGATTTTCATTTGGATCTTAATCAGTCTTCCACTTTTGCACCCATAATATTATACATCTATCTAGCCATCCATCCATCTATCCATCTAGCCAAGTCTCTATTTCTCTTTCACCATAAAACAACTCTTTTCCTAAACCTCCCTATCCCACTAACCAGCTTGTCTTATTCACCCCCTAGCCACCTCTTATAGCTTAAATACTGCAGCCTCCAGTGTTAGACCAGAAAAAATGTAGGAACCGCAAAGAAGCATTAATCTGAAATGACATATTGTATGCTTTTATATAAGTTTTCCAAAAAGACTTCTGAATGTACTAGTCGGTGACACATGAAGGACTCAAAGTCATAGGTTTCATCTTTATTACGAGTCTTGAAACACTCAGCACAGAGACAGTGATGAGCATATTTAACTTTTTTTTGAAAATCACAATACTTTATTGTCTCTATGCTGTTCTTTCAAAGATCCCTTTGACAGCAGATTGGTTTGAGGACTGAAAGGATCTTAGCATTGAAATTGTTCTTAATTTCACATTACTATGGAAATACTTCAGCATGTTAAACTAAAATGCCTCTCCCTATCTCTTACTTTCAGATTATCCTAATTTCAAATTAGACTTCAGTGCAAAGGTCGTGAGTGCACAAGTTGGGGTCTTATTGGTTCAGTTAGAGGAAATAATACAAAATCGCACAGGCTATTGCAAAAGTTCTTGTCAACAACTTCCTGAATATTGAGAGGTTGCTCAGATATAAGCAGTCTATGTAGCCAGATAATGCTGTTAATAGAAACACATTAGCACAAGTATATACACACACACATACCCCTAATTGATACATTCATCTCATTGCTTTCTCAGCAAAAGTCTTTGGACAAGTGCTTCTAGTTAATTATTAATACTCCTCCTCCTCCTTCTTCTTCTTCTTCCAATTTTTTTACCACTTAGCCTTGTTGCTCTCGCTTCCAAAATGCTCACACATAAAACAAAGCTCAGATTGCTACGCTAGTAGCTGTAGTACTGTTACTTGTTGATGTCCTTAATGATGAAATGTTTAATATAATGTAAGAATAAATATTTGGGAATTAAGGAGTTGGCAGATATCTGGGGAAGGCACTTTGTTTTAACAGTTGATATACTTTTGCTTTATTGATGAAAACTCGAGCTAATGCTTTTGTGTAAAGATCTTTCTTCTTTCTTTCTTTCTTTCTTTCTTTCTTTCTTTCTTTCTTTCTTTCTTTCTTTCTTTCTGTGTCCTTGTGGCTGAACATTTGACCCTAGGAGTGTGGGAGGGAATGGTTGTTTATATAGCAGAGAATTGTTTATTTCAATTCTCTTTTTTTCCAGTCCTCTTTATAGGTAAATCACTTGTAAGAGTCTCAGAAAGTTCAGAGGTTCAATGCAGGAAATACAGCTTCTCCCCTAGAAGTTTGGATGCTGAGCCAAATTTATCTGAACACTGTCAACTCCCTGCTTTTCCTTGTGTACCTCTTTCACTGGATTCTTTATTCTCTCTCCTCATTCCAAGCCAGCCAGATCCTTATCCCTCACCTACAGCTCCCCCTTCCTAGCCCCCAACCAGCTTCCTACTTTAAATGTCCTAGGGATGAGTGTAATGGTGATAGAATCTGGTTGGTTTTTTTTCTATTCAAATGATTTGTAGGTAATAGGTATCCCAGAATACATTGCCCTCAGAGACTCTGTCAATAGATACTAGATAAGTCCTGGAGCTCATACGACAAGAAGACAGCAGCCATGTCCAACAGAGACTACCAGGTCTATAGATAGCTGGATATAACAGTGCCTGACTGCCCATTGAGGGTCAGGAAGGGGGCAGGGTACTGAAGTAAGCATTTAGCAAACTGAAGTAAGTTTTAGCAAAAAAAGATTTTGAAGTCAGTGTAAGATTGAACTGAACTTCAGAAGGGTTCTTATATTCTCTGACCTGGTTCGTCCATCCACATCAGTTGTTACTAATACAACTAAATAGATTCTGCTCTCACTTTGTACGGAGTGCACGGAGTTCAAGCGGATCTTTTCTTAACATTATAGTCTTGTGCTGCAGCTATCCTGGTTTTCTATCAGACGTGGCAGGCAGCCAAATACTGGAGTCATTATTTGCAAACTCTAAATATAGAGTCAAGATTTATATGAAGAAAACAGATATGTCTTGTTAGAAAACCATGAATAAGCATTGGCACAAGCATAACGGTTTATTCTTTCTTGATATCACTTACTGTAAATTGCTTTCTATCTTTCTGAGAGATACTGTAGATAGTTACCATACCAAAACATTTCTTTGGTTGAAAGTATTGGAGAACTGCTGTTTATTTGTTGTTAAGGCTTGATTAATCAAAGGACGTGATAAGGGGCACAGGAGCCCCCTCCCCCTGAAACTTTGTATATTGTTGTGGTGGACAGTTTGTTATAAAAAATGTACAGGAATCTTGCTCTGCAGGTCACTGTGTGTAGAAACTACACTCAGAATATCCCTTAACTCTTCATGAAAGAGTGCCTCGAACTTTGCACTTCTGACTAGTGCTGTTTATATAACCTGGGAACATAAGATGCCACATACGGCAAATACCAATGATACCATTCACACTTTTCCTAATAGTCTCTGCCTGGTCAGCAACAAAGGACAAATGAAAACAGAGAGACTTTCAGAAGGAGTTAAAAAGCACTGATGAAATCCTTACAATGTACACCATATGGCTTGACATTTACCAGATTAGTTAAACATTTCTACTGGGGATAAATATTCTTGCACATCAGTGTAAAGAAATTGCATGAGACAAGGGCTAATACAGCATATTTATGCCATGGAATAATCTTTTTCTCGCTAGTAGCATTCAGGATACTAAACGGGTAAGGTCTAACCAGCCTGAACCCAAATTAACCCCTATTGACTGGTTGTTTTTCAGAGGGCCTGCAAAAAACACAATGGGGGAAGAAGGAGTATGAGGCAGGGGAAAGTAATGCCAGCCCTAAAACTTTCGGATGAGCAATCCAGCTACAGAAATATCTCTGTGGAGCGGCTAAAGCATTAAAGTTAGTCAAAATCTATTTCAGGACTCCCATTGCCCATGGAGAGATGACTGTGATGGCTGCCAAATTGATTCTAGGAGGGTTGATGCAGAGGAGGTGACTGCTGGTGCCCGTGTCTGGTGTAGACTACCCTGCTCCTTGGTGAACAGCCCTAAAGCCATAGATTTCATTTGATCTTTGCAAAGGCTAACATCTGTCTGCTGTCATTTTAGTAAGATTGATGACAGGCTGGGAAAGGAAAGGGGGGGGGAAGTGCAGCGGGAGGAAGGCAACTCTCAACGGCCCCAGTGGCATTGGCTAAGGCTGCCAGGGGTCATTGGCACAGGGCCTCTGGTCGTCTGAGACAGTGGCAGGAAGCAGCTCATGCTCCATGCTGGTGGTAATTGCACTTGGTTGTTACAGCTGATTGCAGGCACTCCAAGACATAAAGGCGGCATTTTGCACCTTATATATCTTAATAGATTACTCACATTGCAAGCAGCACAGAGCTAAATGTTATGACAACCATAAGAATGTAGTTTACTGTTATCTTAATGTAGCTGGGCAGTGCAGGGTAAAACTATCAAAAATATTATTATTTTTTTAAGTTTCCAAGAGAAATTAACTGATGTGGACATACAGCTACTTTTACATAAAACCTTGAATTCTGGCAAACTCTTTCCAGGCCGCAATATTAAATGCTTACTCTTTTTTTCTCTTGTCACAATGCAAAATTAACGAGCCTGTGCTTCCCCCTGAGATGCTTCCCTTGAGTTGCCGTTTGAGCCCCATGCAAAGCGGATGTACTTTAGGTACTTTTTAAAGGGCACAATGTGTCCCAGATTGAATGTCTGGACCTTGGCTTCATAATGCAAAGCTCTTGAAAAAACAGCTCTCATATTTGTGCATGGAGGAGCCTATGTAACTGTTGTTCATGAATGGATGGATGACTATCAACCCTGGAGTTTGATCCTAGTGCAGTTACTGATTCTGATTTGGCTGTATCTGTGTGGGTGTTAGCATTATTGGGAGAGTACTGAAAGAAGCTCTGAGGGAAATGGATGACAATAGGTTAATTACCTCATGGAATGGGAAGTGAGAAATGTGTTTACACATTTTAAGCCTGATACTAGATTGGAAACTGTTGAGGTGATGACTGAATTGGAACTTTCAGCTGGTTTTAGTCTCTTCCACCAGTGTATAGGTTCTTCCAGTGGGGATTTTGGGAGATAGTTACATAATCAGAGAACATTAACAACTTGGAAATCAAGATGAGTCTGAATAAAACCCCATATGTGAACGCTCACAAACTTTGGGGGAGTTCAGCTCCAGGTTTGGATTTTGTGGTTGAGGCCCATCCCTTTTTGGAAGCAGAGACAATATGATACCAAATTTAAAAGCACAGCATCACATCATGCATGAGAACATGACACAGGTCCCATCAGGATGGAATTTCAGCGGTGGGCAGCTAAAAGATAGTTTAAAATCTGAAAACTAGTTGAATTCTCCCTCTCTTTTCCAGATTAGGAAAGAGAAGACAAAACTCCCACACTGAAATCAGAGGGCTGGCTTGGACAGCATACAAACTGTGTTTGGGCAAATACTAGTGGATTGATAAAGGGTGAGACAGAGAGATAAATACACATGCAGAGAAAAGTAAGTTGCAGTACATTTCCTCCAAGTGATGAAAGACTAAGAGTGAGTTATAGATCTTTCCTCATGATAAGAATAGATATTTCTTTCCAAATCATTTATCTATAAGATACTGAAATACTATTTACACCTGCGTATATTTTCAACGGTACATAGTGGAGGGGGTCGATGCTAATGCTACTGTACTAGCATAGCAATACTGAAGAGAGCAGGACCAACTGTGGTGATGTCCTCACTAGCACATTAACAGGGCAACAAGGCCACAGGGCTAGCCATCTTAGAACTGAACAATGCTTATAAAGCTTTTCTAAAGCAAAGACAATACACAGAGGGAAGACAAGTGTGTAGGGCTGGAGAATCGAGACAGTCAATACTAGTGCTGTTATACAAAAAACACCGCTTCTTTTATTTCATAGGCATGGCCCTGCTGGTTTCTTTTATCTCCTGTCTTCCTTTCTCACTATTATTTCTCCCCTCTCCTCTCATTCTGCTTTTCACTGATGAGACAGTTTCTCTTTATCTTTTGTTTCTTGTTAGTGGGCAACAGTGGGAAAAGCAGTGTGAGCAATTGTCTATGAGATACTACAGTCTCATGGATAGATGGACCAAGGAGCTAAAAAGATGGTCTAGATTCTCAGGTGGTGTAAATTGCTGTAGCTCCATTGACTTCAGTGGAGCTATGTCAATTTGCATAGCGGGAAGCTAACGATCTCAAGCTTCCAGAGGACCGTTCACACTGGCTAAATCTAGGCTTAAAATGCAATGGGTATAAATGTGCACGGTGATATGTATCTTGGAGTCAAATACCAAACCCCATCTAAATGAAACTATCTTACTCAGTGGTTGTGTTGGACAGAGGGGTGCCAATTTCTTGCTTGCTATCAAACACAGTCCTCGGGGTAAATTTCTCCTTTGCATTCCTGATGGTATAGAATTATGTGCAGGGCATTTGTGTTAACCTTGATACATTTTGCTGTTTACATTTCTGTCATAGTCATTTAATGATGGAAAATGCTCTGGCAGGGACCCTAAAACATACCATTAGGGTTTACATCTGCAGATTAAAAATTAATTTTCATTGTAAGGATTTCAGAAGACAGAGGATGAATTTATTCTTGTGTTTCAGATAAATATGATATGGCTTTTATACATTGCAAGAATTTAAATCAT
Organism: Gopherus evgoodei; assembly: GCF_007399415.2. Classification (NCBI taxonomy): domain Eukaryota; kingdom Metazoa; phylum Chordata; order Testudines; family Testudinidae; genus Gopherus; species Gopherus evgoodei. Next base: position 202,759,526 of record NC_044324.1, on the reverse strand, counting down.
AGTTTGTTCAGACCCTTAATGCATGAGCAGCAGTGTTATAAGTGTTACAAGATATGTTTACTGCTCTGGAATACAATTAACTTTACAAAAGATGCCTCTATGAAGAAATCAGCTTTGCCTGACAACTTTGATATCATCAGAACCTTCTCCCTTTGACTATTTAGGAGACACTGCGGTACATCTTCCGATGTATCATGTGGTCCTGTTAATCCTTTCATGCCCTTGCTCAGTAGTATGCCATTTATATGCAGCGGCGGTTCCAGGCACCAGCATTCCAAGCACGTGCCTCGGGCAGCAAGCCACGAAGGGTGCCCTGCCGGTCCCTGCAAGGGCGGCTGTCAAGCAGCCTTCGGCGGCATGCCTGAGGGAGGTCCGCCAGTCCCATGGATTCGGCGGCAACTAATCAGATTCAGCAGTACGCCGAAGTCGCAGATCCGGCGGACCTCCCACAGGCAAGCTGCCTAAGTTTGCCTGACTGCCGTGCTTGGGGCGGCAAAAAAGCTAGAGCCGCCCCTGTTTACATGTCTCAGAGATATGACGTATGTAATATGTGTGCGTGAAGGCCAAGTCTGTCTGTTCCAGTCTTAAAAGATTATTGAGGAAAATCAGGATGATTTTTGTCAGTCTGAAAAGAAACAAGCTTGTTTTTACAACTATAGTATAGAACTGTTTCTCATGTGATCTAGAACATCCTTGACTTTTTACCCACAGAGGTGTCAGATCATGAATACTTGAGCCAAATTTGCTTGTCAGTGTCAGGGTCCTGATTAAAATATACCAGGGTCACCTAAGAACTTCATGTTTGTCATTATGATGTGTGTGATGGCCACATGAAACTCCATGATGACCAAGGAGCTAGAACTCAGATTCTCCCGTTACAACCCTAAGGAGAGCCTCCTTCAGCCCTTAGAGGCATAAGGTCTGTGAAGCACAGCAGAGTGCTGTTCTGGTTGCATTCACAACAGGGTAGGATTACACATACAGTTTAGCTATGCCATTTAAACTACCATTTTGTGCTCTTTTTTCACATCTCCCAGAGGATGTATCTCATTCTCTTACCACATGCTCTGATGCTGATTTCAAAAACCCCAAACCCAACAACATCATGTAGTTCAGTGGTTCCCAGCCGCTGGAATCTTGGCCAGTACATCAGCTTTTTGTAGTATTGATGTGTTAAGTTCCCTTTCCTTAGGCTACTTTAATCAAGGTAGAAAGCTTAATACAAGAGCTGTAGCTGAATAGACAGAAAGGAGAGAAGAGATCTTAATATTATTATGGAGAAAGAATGAACAAGATTGAGACACAGTCTGGATGTGTGGGACAGAGAGAGGGACAACAGAAATAACACCTCCAGATTATGGGCTTGTGTGATGGGGAAAGGGTGGTAGTGGCAACAGTGATAGACAATGTGGGGAGTGGGGAGGAAGGATCAGGATTTCAGTGCTGGCCATGTAATGCTTGAATAGACAGTGAGACATGCAGATGGAGATGACCAACAGAAAGGCAAAGACACAGGGCTCAGTGGAAGGAGCAAGTGAGGAAGGGAAAGGCAGAAATGTGAATCACTGGCGTAAAGGTGATAGCTAAATCTGTGTGAGGTCATCCACAGAGAAGGAGTAAAGTGGGAAGTTGAGGTGGCCAGTGATGGAGCCTGTGGGACCACCACAAAAAGTGGGAGAGAGGAGGAGGGTGTCCTTACAAATGAAATGCTGAAGAAGCCATCAGAGAGGTAGCGTACAAGAACCAGGAGAAGAGAGGCACTCTCTAATGGCAATATAAGTAACAAAAGCAACAGAGAGGTCAAGGAGGATGAGGGTGGAGCACAGGCCTTAGATTCTGACTTATGAAAAGACTTTTGAAATATTGGTAGGAGCAGTTTTAGTAGAATGGAGAAGGCAGAAACCAAACTGAAGGTAATCTGGAATGGAGGATAGCAAGTCTGAGGCAGTGTCTATAAACAGTGTATTCAATTGTTTAAGAAGTGAGAGGAAGAACAGAGATGAGGTAGGAAAATCACGTGGATCAAGAATGGGATGCTTCTGAGGATGAACTAAAGAGAAAATGTTTGTATTTTGAGTTGAGCAAAGCCTAGGAAAGTGAAAGGTTAAGGAGGATGGCAATGGAGGGGTTGAGAGATGGGACTGAGGAGATTAGCAGTCAGAAGGTGGTGAGGACAAAGGGAAAGGTATAAGAGTTAGAGCAAATAAGAAATTTGAGGGTCAGTGACGAAGGAGAATGGGTTTAGATGAAGGGATGAGAAGAATTGAGGAGGCAGGGTGTAGGGAGGTCACAGAAGTTCTTGTCAATCTTTTCTTTGAAAAACAGCAGGAGGAAGGTGAAGGAGGGAATTGAAACAGTCGCTGGAATTGTGGGCCAAGGAATTGGTGAAACAGGAGAAATTGTGTTGTTTGGCAAGGAATATTTTCCTTAAAATAGACATTTCTATAGGAAGGTATAGTGAGCACTGAGTACAGTATACATCTTAACTGGGATTGAGCGGGTTATGGATGGGACACGGGGAGGACAATGCAATATGGCTGATGGTACAAGTTCAGTACAATATCTATGAATAATGGCTATTTACATGCTAAGACATTTGCAAGTTAAGCAGACTCACATCCAGCACATCTTCACCTTCTATAATCTTGGGTTAAGGCTTTTCTGCTATAAAATCCTTTCTTAAGAGAAATCTTTACAGTGGTCAGTAAATCCTAATGTCCTACTTGTTCTATTTGATGAGATTTCAAGTAACACAAGGCTTCTGAGATTTGTAACTTGGCAGATCAAACAGCTCTAAGGACACAGCAGTCTTGGAGTGGAAGGGGGAAAAATCAGCTGTCTCCACCTTGTTTAAATGAGCTTCAGGTTCAATACATTAATGTGCTAATAAGGAAACCTTGTGTTCCCACACTGTTCTTAAAGGTATTCTCACACCACTGACCTGACCTCTTTAATCCTGGCTTCTCTGAAGAAAAAGCTGATCCATCAGGCCTCCTGTATCTAAAATGGGATGAAAGGAAATGCTGAACCTTTTTCCAGGCTAAGGTTTCTCAGGTCCCTAGAACCTTCTTAAAGATCTAATTTCCATGAAAAAAATATGCATAGAGGCTGAAAGATGTAATGATGAATAACAGCAAAAGGAAATAAAGAACCCACTCACCCACATAGCATGGGATTTAAAAAATAAATAAATGATGCTATTTTAAACTTTTTAAACGTATTAAGTTCTAATTTAAAGGACGTTATATATCTATATCTATATCTCTATATCTCTATATATGTCTATATCAGTGAGTATAGGTCAGGATGATTAGCTTTTAGCATGGGAAGCTCTTCGAGTTTTATTCTCTTCTCAGTTACACCGGTGTAAAATAGGAACAACTCCATGAAGTCACTGATGTAAAACTAGTGTGAGACAGAGAGGAGAATCGGGCCTTCTGTCTTCATTTCCAGTACCGTGAAGTGTGATGATCTTCCAATCTGGTACATTTTTAAGAACTTTATGAAAAAATTGGTGTAATTGTTGCGCAGAAATCAGAAGTGCCTATGGCACTAAACATGATGGACTGGATTGTGAAGTTACCATAACTCCTGAAGAAGACTTAGTTGTGCTGCCCTTGGAGTAGACATGGGATAACATTCTGGCCTGGAGTCAAATTACAGTTCTTGCTTCTCCCTTGTTCAAGGGTGAGTGGTCTGTACCAGCCACATAGTTCAACTCACCTCCCAGACCGTGTCTGCTTAGCAGAGCTGGTTGGTGCATTGATTGGAGGGGAGTCAAGGGGCTTTGCTCCCTCCCTGTTCCTATCTGCCTACTCTTTGTCTGCCTGTGTGGGAAAAGGTGTAATGCCCCTGTGACAGCTGCTCTGTCCTCCATACAAAGACAGGCTATGGGAGTAATCCGCATAGAGGAGCTTGGTGGTGCCTTGTCTCTCATACCCCACATTGTGGGTGTGATAAAAGGCTCATGATTGACCCTGGAATATTTGGAGTCTGAAATTCAGGACATGGAGCCTGATCCAAAGGCCAGTAGAGTCCAGTGGAAAGACTGAATTGACTTCAGTGGATTTTGTATCAGGCTCATGATGATAGAAACTGTGATTTAATTTTTTACCCATTGGGCTTTTGAAATATTCAAATCATGGGAGATAGAAACTAAAAATGGTCCCTGTAAATGGAGTTTTTGTATCTCCAGTACACTGCTGTGAAGCTGGATCATAGCTGCAGCACATGAGATATAAGCAAAAGTACCCAACAAAGTATGCCAATAGTTTGGCATGAGGGACTTTTGGTCCTCCGTTTTCTCTCCTGAACTTTCCACATATGAAGCAACCATATTGTTGAAAACCAGCAAGGAATGCTAACTGGCGAGCCTTATGAATGAACGTAGAAATTGGTTCATTCCAATGAGGGAGAAAACAAATGAAACTCATAGTCATATAAAAAGCTTAGATGAGAGCTCTGGTAACAAAACCCAAAACAAGGCAAAACACATCCTGGTTTCATTCTAACCTGAAAGTCAGCCCAGAATCACTGAACATTTCGCCAAGCTTTGCAAACCTTCTGAGCTGAGTTTTGAGAAATTCTTCTTGGGATCATGTGGTCTGGGCCACATGGCAGAACTTGCAATATTGGCTGGTTTCACAGGGGAACATGCTACTTAAGAGTGTTCTCTTCTGGAATCTACCCCCTCCTTGTTCCCTCTTTCCACCAGACTATTGTCCACACTCACATTTGGCAGCAGTCATGGTCACACATAATCTCCTTAATATGCAGCACAGGGGAGTGTGTGGAGGGAAAGATGATTTCCATAGATGTTGCAACTCTCCACCTAGCTGACTTTAGCTGATTTCCTCCTTTTCCTCCATTTCTTCTCTGCACTGCACAGGGGGGATGGATTATAGGGACCAGAATTAATATTATAAGATGGGGCCTGAAGTTAATAAAGAAGGGTTATTCATGAATAATGCTTATGATCTATGGGGATTGGGGGAATCCAAAACAAACAAACCTGCACCAGCTAAGTCATAAATGTCAGTCCTAGGTGACTGGTGAAAGAAGGCTAGGAAGAGGAAATGGTAGTTCAATACCTCTCTTTTACTGAGTCTTACCCTTCCTTGGCCCAGCACGTGACTGCAGCATGAATAGAATGGGCTTTGACACTGCACGGATGCGGGAACTTTTCAGCTGAATTGAATTCCCAAATAAACAATTTAATCCAATGGGCCTAAGCACCTTTCCTTGGCACCAGTCACAGAATATACGATTGTATGGGACCATTACTCATGTGATAACAAGAAACGATTCAACACTCCAAAGATGTCAGAGTAGCTTCCATTATAAGATAAGTGAACAAAGTTTGTTCACACATGCTAACAAAATGCAAATCCTCAGATGAAAATTCATGGTCAGCTCTTTCCAATGCTATTTTCAGAACTTCCACAAAATACTGTGCCGTGATTATATGTATTCATGATATGTATATCATGTAGTCAACTCAAAGGATATTTGAATGATGGATTTAGAATTATTCCAAAAAAAGGACGAGGCATCTGAAAACTGCATCATATTTGAGAAGAATAAAGGGGCAAAAATCTAGCTTGATTTTCTTTTTTCTTATTTTTAACTATAGCAACTCATAAAACCATGCAGCTTATGAGTTGGTGTTAATGCTACATTACACACAGGCACACTTTATATAATCACACGTATTCACATACACATCATCACAAATACATAAACAACTCAGTGGGATCCCTGCTCTCCATTATTATTTTAGTTTCCACATTCACTTTTCACATTAAGGAAGGATGAGGCATCAAAGCAGTAGCTCTCCCCTTCTCCCCTTTACCGGACAGGGTAGCAAGCTGATCCAGGAAGACAGAGCAGCTTTGTTTGCCCACCTGGCCATTCCTGGCTACCTCTTTTCCCCCTGCTAGCTGCTCCTTTGACTCTACTATTTAATGCCCTTGGTGCTGCAAATATTGATTTCTCCAGCCCCTTTGAAGCCAAGAGTGTCACCTCTGTGATGCTCCCTGCATCCACTGACCTGGAAAGCAGGGAGAACTGAGGTTGCTGCTGCCAGACACTGCTCTTCCACGTGGCAGCAGGGAAGACAAGTAGCCTTAAGTCACTGGACTGTCCAGTTCATTTATTGCTGTGATGTCATTCATTTCAAATTACGCCATATTTTTATAGTAAATCAGTTAGTCCAAGATGCCCTATGGGCCTTGTCTTAGCAATGAAACTACAAAGGGTGAAGAAGAAATACTGTTCAGAACCAACAAAGAGTCCTGCGGCACCTTATAGACTAACATATGTATTGGAGCATAAGATTTCGTGGGTGAAGACACATGCGTCTGATGAAGTGGGTATTCACTCACGAAAACTTATGCTCTAATACACCTGTTAGTCTATAAGGTGCCACAGGACTCTTTGCTGCTTTTACAGATCCAGACTAACACAACGACCCCTCTGATACTTGACCTTCAGAACCAGGCAGCCCTGTCCTTCGTTTCTAATTGCATCCACAACTTGTTTTGTTTGTTTAGTTTGTGTGCAGTGGGGTGCTGTGCATTCAGAGTCCTGTGATGGCACTACCACCCCTCACACCACAGAGCAGGCAGATGCTGTCCTGACTGAAACACTCCACTCCTACTGAAGTCAATAGTGTTTCCTAGGGTATAAACCAGGGCCAAATTTCTCCTTTGTGACCAAGAAAACCAATAAAGCAATAGAAAAGCAATAGAAAGTTTCTCCCAATTCACATTATGGAAGATTTTGTCAAGTACTAAAACTGAGGCCTAGATCCTTAGTGGTCAAGTGGCCTAGCTGCATTGGCTTCAACAAGTTAACTAACACAAATTGATGTTAGCCGAGGATCTGGCCCTACAAATCTTGATTCTGTGTCTTAGGGTAATGATCCAGCATCTTCTTTTACTGGCCACACCCTTCCTGCAAGAAACTGATAACTGATTTGTAAAATGCCCTAAGCTTGATTTTGCTGAGTAGGACTTACAACTAGCAGAATGTTGCTAAATAAGGTAGAATACCCGATGCGCAAGATACCCGGTGCTCCATGTATTATTTCTGTGCAAAAACTACATTCAAACATACTTTTCATTGGAAATCATTTATCTCTGGGTCATTTCTAATATATGTGTTTCTGATTTTTAATGAGCAGTCATCTAAAAGCAAATACGAGCCTCAAGGCAAGTGTTTCCATTTCTGATTATAATCTTATTCTAATGCCTAAGAATTTCAGAAGGAGGCTACTAGTAAAGCTTGAGTTTTAAAAAACTTGACCCTACGGCTTTTTGTTGTTCGTGGTGGTGGTTTGGTTTGATTTCATTTTTAGCACCTGGTTTGTTGCCACTTAGATGGATGTCTTACATCCTTGAGATGAACTTAGTACAATCCTCATTGACCTAGCAAGGCATTTTTTCCCTGATGACAAGCTGAGATCATGTCTTACATTGACTGCTGCATGATTGTCTTGTTAGGCAAAGGGCTAAGGTGGGTTCATCTTTAATGACAATGGAAGAACCTTAGCAAATCTGATTCTTCAGTTTTTCAGGCATGGTGCTAGAATTTAGGTGACATAAATTTACTGAATCGGTCAGTCAAAAATTATATCACTTGACGTGTAATGTTCATGGCAATCCAAAAACCTGAACATGCAGGTGATTTGGAGGTCATTTTGTTAACTCTTTAATTGGTTGTTTGAGTGCTGGGAGGCAGCAACTAATTGCCTGTAGGTCACAATAGTCCTAGAGCTTAGGTAAATGTATACTGTCATATGCCACATTTTCATATAATTCCTTTGCCCAGGTTGGTAAAAAAATTACACAGCAATTAAAATTAAGACAAGGTGGGAAGAGTGATTCAATTAAATCCCTGAAGCTATTGCACAAATTATCTGAAATACCAGAAACTAATGAATAGTTATAACTAGTTTTATCTTTTTAATCTTTGTTCTTCAGTCCTGAGGGTATTAAAACTGCTAGATTCTGTTGCAAAGTTCACAGTGGTAAGTTGTTAGGTGGGTAGTGTGAGCATGAGTCAGCACAGAGGAATCCAGCTCCTTTAAACTACATACATACAGAAACTTTTGTTGACTAGTTGCTTTGAATTGAAAATAACCAGACCCTGAGCACAAGAGACCTTTTGATTTCTCCACAGCCCAATATTATTCCGAAACCATCTGCAGTGTGTCACTCTACATGTGGCAGGTATTATATACCAGTGCAAGTGATGACAATGAAAATAAATGAGATATGTTATAACCAAAACATCCCAAGTTTTACATCATACATTTCACTACCCTAGCAAGTATCTTACACTTCAACTTGAAGGCCCTGGGTGTGTGGTAGTTTTACAAATGTCTGTTAGCATTAATAAACAAGTTACATTATTGGACAACTTGCCACTGCCCCAACCTTTTGGAGCCAGGTGGTGAGTTAGTGCTTACAAAATATAGCATTGCTGCAGGCAAAAGCTTTGTAACCAAAGATTTGAGCTAGGCCAATGTTCTCATTTTCTTTTGGGGGCGCATAATTGCCAGCCTGAACATAAGCATAAAGGCCACCTCCCAACTGATTAAGTATTTTATTATTAATTATTATTATTATTATTATTAACTTATTGTGCACCGTGGTGTGATGTTGGGAGTTTGGATGAACAAGGCCTGCACCATTCACATATAGGCGACATACAGATTCTGTCTCTGGCTGGGTTTAGAATAATGGAATTTAAATTCCTGTATTTACAGTCTCTATGCATTTTTAACAGAGGCTTTAGCCACACATACAGCAGGTCCAGGTTTGCAGGACACTTCCCACTTGCTTCAGTGACTTATATAAAAGCAAAGTTGTCCTGTCAACAAAAGCTCTAAGGAGTTAAAAAAGAGGCTCTTTCTGAGCATCAGCTCTCACTACCAATGGCCCAGAAATGCCAGGAGTGGATGTGAAACGTAACATTTCTGGGATAGCAAAAGCATTTCTGAACCAAGATTCCCAGTTTGAGGGATATTCTATCAAGCGTGCAGTGAGGATTTGTTAGCGTGAAGCTATGCAAAGAACAAGTTGTAACTAGCTCAGTCGAAAAGTTTTTCGCTAATCTTGGTTAGAGCAGACGTTATCCTGAGGGTTATTTAGCGCACACTACTAAAAGAATAGCTGCTGTTATTCAGGCAGGGGCTCTCGGGGAAACAATACAGAGAGGCTGTATCCTTTTGCACTTCAATGTAGGGAATGAGTTTCACCCTTTTCCTCACAATATGCGTGCTCTCGTCTCTGTTTTCGTCCCTTTGTGGCCAGACTCCCTCTGGAATCTGGCCACAAAGAATCTACCTGGAGCATACTGTAGTATCTTATAATGCTACCACCTTCTGCAAACACTATCCTCTCCCTCCCTGTGACAGACAGAAAGTACTAGTTTCAAGGTCCATTCTGATGCTTAATGTAAAGGACATCATGAACCTTTGATAGGATCCAAATTACCATCGTAAGCATTATCTTCAATTAAATAGTAGCACTGTCAAGTACTATCTGCTACACCTTCACACAGGGTTAAGCCATTCATCCAGGCTACAGTGGATTATTGAAACACAACAATATCAACTAACTACAAGTCAGTCATCAATGGGTAGAGCTACGGTAGGTAGGAAAAGTAAGCCTCCAATAAAATGCCCTTCAGAGAAATCCCAAAAGATACAAAGGGCAGGGGGAAAGAAGAGAAAACTGAAACACAGGAGGTGTTGAAATTATGGGAGATCTCTGTATGTCCCAAGCTTCTGAACAAAATAGTAAACAGCAAAACATTAACACTGTTGTTGTAAAAGGACAAGATGTTTATTGTGACAAGCCTAGCTACTAGAGTGTTATGCTTCCTCCCAGAATGCCACCTTCATGCTGTTCTGCTGCACTCTCAACACAGACCATCACTGAACAGGTGGGAAGAATTAACGCTGTTTGATATCCCAAGCTCTGTGTACATCCCAAAAGCAACATAAAGGGGTGTTTTTCCATAGAGTGTGAATCTGTATACTGGCCTGAGAGTACCCAAACTCCAGGCAAAAGATTCCTTGAATGCTATCTAAATGTTCCTTATAAATAAGCCACACAGTGCATAGGCTTCTAGCAGTATTTTTGCTTTTATACATGCAGACCGGTTAGTATAAAACTGATAATAATGATGAGCAGATTTTGTTATAGGTTACTGTAGATTGCATGGCGAGGGAGCATTGAAATTCCTGCATTATGTAAAATGGGGAAACTACTTAACTACTTAACAATGTGTTGTCTGTCTTTGTGGTTCGCTAGTATAAATGCAAAACAATATACTGTAAAAGTCATTAAAAGTTGATCTGTATCTGTTAAGTGGTTGATGCGTTGCATCTGCTCTGTGTATAAATAGATGGCATCAGTCTTCAGGGCCATCACTCCAGGGTCACCTTTCATAAGCAATAAGGCCCACAGCCCAAAAGCTGTTCAGACATCTAACTCCCATTGATTTTAATACCTCAGATCCTGTGAGGATTTGGACTTAAGAGCCTCTTTTTATCAACTTCAATGAGTTTTGGATCAAGACTGATATGTATTTTAAAAATATTTTAAACTGATTAAGACCTACAGTTTGGTCTGCCCGCTCAGGCACTCCTTGGTTGAAAACAGTGCCTATTGCTAGTAGCCAGATTCAATTTGCAGGCCTGACCCTGCAAACTGCTGTTCATATGCAGTGAAATCATAACTCCTGCTCAGACATGCAGGGAAGTAAGGGGGCATAGGACACTCCCTTATTCCTCTGCACAGGCTGCCTGTATCATGGGTAGCAGCGTGGGCAGGGAAAGCAGAAGGTGTGGGGACACTGCTCCCCCCCGTGCTAGCAGACAGAAAGTGGACGGAGCCTGGGTTCACTTCTCCAACGGGCTGGCTGGCACAGCTGCTCCAGTACACAGAGGGAAGGAATCTGCTCCAGCTATCTAGAGCTGGTGCAGATAACTTCCTCCCTAGAGCAAGAGGGGAACCAGGAAGCAGATTCTGACTCTCTGACTCACACTCTGTTTTGCTTGTAGAGCAGAGCAGCTACATAGTGGCCTTACTCAGGGCTTCTAGCAAAGCCATGACTGAGGCTATGAGTAATCCTGCTGAACCCGGCACAGTTTATCATTTATTGCTTTATTATTTCTCTCTTCGTTGTAATTTTTTTCCTCCTCCCTCCCTCCTTCTTAGGAGTTTGAGTCTGCAAAGCTTCACTCATCCAAGTAACCCTAAAGAGCTTTGAATAGAGAATCTGACTGAACTAAGCCACACTCCATACATAAGTAAAGATTCAGGGGGTCAAGCTCTTTCTATGGAGTTAAGAGGAAAAGAGGTCACTAATCTTCAGAAGGCACAATTACAGACCACAGAACAGCACTCTTGGACTCAGGAAGTGATATGCTTTCCCCTTTGTTAGTCAGGGATAATCTAGAGGTATGCTGTGTAGGGCCAGATTACAGTTGGTCTCTGTGTGTGCGTGCCAGGGGATAGAGGATGGAAGAAGTCTCTTCCTACCCACCCACGTGTCATATGTGAAGGAGGCAGCAACAATTATAGACTTTAAGGGCAAAGCTGCTTTACCCCAACCCTTATGGGAAAGTCCTATGGAATTTAAAAGGGATGAAACCAATCAGGCACTCAAATAATAAAATAGGGCTATATAAAATTTATTCTGCAGACCTATGAAATTTAACAGATTTTAATACTTTTTTTTTGGAACAATCCTTTCTATAGCAGGATTATCATAGAATCATAGGACTGGAAGGGACCTCAGGAGGTCATCTAGTCAGGTCCCTTGCACTCATGGTAGCACTAAGTATTATCTAGACCGTTCCTGATAGGTGTTTGTCTAAACTGCTCTTAAAAATCTCCAGTGATGGAGATTCCACAATCTCCCTACACAATTTATTCCAGTGATTAACCACTCTGACAGGAAGTTTTTCCTAATGTCTAACCTAAACCTCCCTTGCTGCAATTTTAGCCCATTGCTTCTTGTCCTATCCTGAGAGGTTAAGAAAAACAATTCTTCGCCCTCCTCCTTGTAACAACCTTTTATGTACTTGAAAACCATTATCACATCCTCTCTCAGTCATCTCTTTTCCAGACTAAACAAACACAGTTTTTTCAATCTTCCCTCATAGCTCGTTTTCTAGAACTTTAATCATGTTTGTTGCTCTTCTCTGGACTTTCTCCAATTTGTCCACATCTTTCCTGAAATGTGGTGCCCAGAACTGGACATAATTCTCCAGTTGAGGCCTAGTAAGCACGGAGTAGAGTGGAAGAATTACTTCTTGTATCTTACTTACAACACTCCTGCTACTATATCCCAGAATGATGTTCGCTTTTTTGGCAACAGCATTACACTGTTGACTCATATTTAGCTCATGGTCCACTATTACCTCCAGATCCCTTTCTGCAGTACTCCTTCCTAGGCAGTCATATCCCATTTTGTATGTGTGCAACTGATTGTTCCTTCCTAAGTGGAGTACTTTGCATTTGTTCTTATTGAATTTCATCCTATTTACTTCAGAACATTTCTCCAATTTGTCCAGATCATTTTGTATTTTAATCATATCCTCCAAAGCACTTCCCAGCTTGGTATTGTCCGCAAACTTTATAAGTGTACTTTCTATACCATTGTCTAAATTATTGATGAAGATATTGAACCGAACCGGACCCAGAACTAATCCCTGCAGGACCCCACTCGTTATGCCCTTCCAGCATAACTATCCAGCATTGATAACTACTTTCTGGGAACGGTTTTCCAACCAGTTTTGCACCCACCTTATAATAGCTCCATCTAGGCTGCATTTCCCCAATTTGTTTCTGAGAAGGTCATGTGAGCCAGTATTAAAAGCTTTACTAAAATCCAGATATACCACATCTACTACTTCCCCTCTATCCACAAGATTTGTTACCCTTTCAATAAAAGCTATCAAGTTTGTTTGACATGATTTGTTCTTGACAAATACATGCTGACTGTTGCTAATCACCTTATTATCTTCTAGATGTTTGCAAATTGATTGCTTAATTATTTGCTCCATTATCTTTCTGGGTACAAACGTTAAGCTGACTGGTCTGTAATTTCCCGGGTTGTCCTTATTTTTATAGATTGGCTCTATATTTGCCCTTTTCCAGTCTTCTGGAATCTCTCCTGTCTTCCATCACTTTTCAAAAATAATTGCTAATGGCTAGGTTATCTCCTCAGTCAGTTCCTTGAGTATTCTAGGATGCATTTCATCAGGTCCTGGTAACTTGAAGACATCTAACTTGTCTAAGAGGGGTAGCCATGTTAGTCTGTATCAGTAAAAACAACGAAGAGTCCTTGTGGCACCTTAGGGCTTGTCTACATCACAAAGTTGCAGCGCTGGTGAGGGGGTTACAGCGCTGCAACTTAGGAGGTGTATACATCTGCAGGGCATCACCAGCGCTGCAACTCCCTGTTTGCAGCGCTGGCCATACTCCCGTTTTGTCTCGGGTGTAGAGGATCCAGCGCTGGTGATCCAGCGCTGGTAATCAAATGTAGACACTTACCAGCGTTTTTCTTTACCTCCGTGGAATAAGCAGGTATCCGAGCATACCTGAGGAAGCCTCTGGTAATCAAGCAGGTCTCCTTCCCCGGTTTGCTCTCGCGTTCCCCGAACCCCCGAGCAAGCAGGTCTCCTTCCCTGTGGTTTGCTCTCGCGTTCCCCGAACCCCCGAGCAAGCAGGTCTCCTTCCCTGTGGTTTGCAGGGGGGTTCGGGGAACGCGAGAGCAAACCGCGGCGAAGCTGGTCTCCTTCCCCGGTTTGCTCTCGCGTTCCCCGAACCCCCGTGCAAGCAGGTCTCCTTCCCTGCGGTTTGCTCTCGCGTTCCCCGAATCCCCGAGCAAGCAGGTCTCCTTCCCTGCGGTTTGCTCTCGCGTTCCCCGAATCCCCGAGCAAGCAGGTCTCCTTCCCTTCGGTTTGCAGGGGGGTTCAGGGAACGCGAGAGCAAACTGCGGCAAAGCTGGTCTCCTTCCCCGGTTTGCTCTCGTGTTCCCCGAACCCCCCTTGAAGCCGCCCAACAGCGCTGCAGTGTGGCCACATCTAACACCACTTGCAGCACTGGTTGCTGTAAGTGTGGCCACTCTGCAGCGCTGGCCCTATACAGCTGTACTAATACAGCTGTAACAACCAGCGCTGCAGAATTGTAGATGTAGACATACCCTTAGAGTAACAAATTTATTTGAGCATAAGCTTTCATGAGAGATAACCATCTGATGAAGTGGGCTATATCCTGTGAAAACTTATGCTCAAATAAATTTGTTAGTCTCTAAGGTGCCACAAGGACTTCTCGTTGTTTTAATTTGTCTAAGTAATTTTTAACTTGTTATTTTCCTATCTTAGCCTCTGATCCTACCTCATTTTCACATATTCACTAAGTTAGACATCCACTCACCACCAACAACCTTGGTGAAGATTGAAACAAAGAAGTCATTAAGCACCTCAGCCATTTCCACATTTGCTGTTATTATTTCCCCTCCCCCCCATTGAGTAACAGGCCTACTCTGCCCTTGGTCTTCCTCTTGCTTCTAATGTATTTATACAATGTTTTCTTGTTTTCCTTTATGTCTCTAGCTAGTTTGATCTTGTTTTGTGCCTTGGCTTGCCTCTTGTGCTCTTAATAATATGTCTCTGAAAAACTGCCAATTGTCTTCAATTGTTTTTCCCCTTAGACTTGCTTCCCATGGAATCTTACCTACCAGCTCCCTGAGTTTGCTAAAGTCTGCCTTCTTGAAGCCCATTGTCTTTATTTTGCTGTTCTCCCTTCTAGCATTCCTTAGAATCATGAACACTATAATTTCATTATCACTTCCACCCAAACTGCCTTCCACTTTCAAATTCTCAACCAATTCCTCCCTATTTGTCAAAATCAAATCTAGAACAGCCTCTCACCTAGTAGCTTTCTCCACCACCTGAAATAAAAAATTGTCTCCAATACATTGGGGGGAGGGATAGCTCAGTGCTTTGAGCATTGGCCAGCTACACCCAGGGTTGTAAGCTCAGCCCTTGAGGGGGCCAGTTAGGGATCTGGGGCATAAATCAGTACTTGGTCCTGCTAGTGGAGGCAGGGGGCTGGACTCAATGACCTTTCAAGGTACCTTCCAGTTCTAGGAGATTGGTATATCTCCAATTATTAAATTCCAAGAACTGGTTGTTGAGTAATCAGTGCCTCACTGTGTTACATTCCCAAGAGATGTCTGAGTAGTTGAAGTCCCCCATCACCACCAAGTCTTGTGCTTTGGATGATTTTATTAGTTGCTTAAAAAAAGCCTCATCCACCATTTCTTCCTTGTTTGATGGTCTCTAGTAGACCCCTACCATGACATCATCCTTGTTTTTACCCCTTTTATCCTTACCCAGAGACTTTCAACAAGTCTGTCTCCTATTTCCATCTCAAGCTCAGTCCAATTGTATACATTTTTAATATATAAGGCAACAGCTCCTCTCTTTTTTCCCTGCCTGTCCTTTCTGAGCAAGCTGAACTCTTCTATGCCAATATTCCAGTCATGCATATTATCCCGCTAAGTCTCTGTGATGCCAACTGTCATAGTTCTGCTTATTTACTAGCAATTTGAGTTCTTCCTGCTTATTTCCCTGCTTATTATGATTCACTATTAGATTCTATGGAGTGGTTGAAGGAACCTACAGAAGGAGTAGGTAGGCCCATGGCCTCGACACACTGTTCACCAGTCAGCAAAGCTGGCTGGCTGCAGAGAGGTGCATGCATTGTATCCTCCTAACAGGGGGCAATGCAGCCATGCTCCCCCCAGAGCTCTTGGAAGCATTGCTCCGGTGTTCACTCTGAATCTACACTACCCTCAACATGTGCCTGTGCTTTAACAGCGACATGTGGCACGAGATTGTTTGCAAAGATTGTTTACATTTGCAGCACCAATTTGAGGCATTTAGCCAAGGCTGTCAGGGAGGTACAATTCTACTTGACCAGCCTAATGCTCATGGGAACAGCATAATCTGCACCGTCCTTTAACATGGTGCAGCCTGCTCCCCTCTCAATGCTGCTGTCCCACTGTATGAGCCTGAGCATGGTTTGGAGGCATGGGATCAGCTCCTTCTGACCCCTCCCTGTCCCTTCGAAGTAGTGTGTGTCCCCAGGAAGCAGTCTCTGCTCCACTTTGTGTGTAGCTTACACAATTATGATACAATAACTGTGCAGGAAGGGGCTGGAAAGCTGATAGGCTGCCCCTACTGGAAATCCCCAGTGTAGGGGAATCTGTGCATGCTGTAGACTAGAGCCAGGGTAACCCACTCATGCATCACTTCTCTCCTGCCTGGTGAGGGTGGTGCTGGATAACCTAGGAAGTGTTGCCTGAGTGGAATACATTCCTGTAGTCCCTGGCTGGTGCACCTGCTCCATGAGGCCATAACTAATGAGCCAGGAGTTGTGAGATTAAAACAACCTCAGGATTGAGAAGTCAGAAATAATTGTTTTAAAGCTTTTCCCCAGCCCCCTACAGCAGCATCCAGTGTTCAGTGCTTCAAGGCCCCAGTCTTCAGCAAGTCTGTTCTGTTTAACAGCCTAGCTGTCCATATGGAAAAAGCTGCATCTTGTGGGGTGCACCAGTCACTGGGTTTATGTCCCACTAATTTAGATCTGCAGGTAGCTCAATGTCAGACATCCTATTTGCTTTTTCGGATCACATACCAGGTTTTTAACATTTCACTATTGACTTGCCCTAGATTCATATGGAAATAGTGACGCCGATGTCTGGACAAGACATGGACAGTTTGTGACTGCATGGTTTTAAGTGCCTATAAAATATGACCCTGGTTACTGCAAGGAGAAAAATGCTGACAAATCAGATCTTTTCATAGAGGAGACTGGCTTGAATAAAAACACCTAAGGACTATAAAGTTTATTCTTGGGAGAAAGGCAAGTAGAGACATGCACACTCACACACGCACACACACAAAACCATCATGCCAGGAAATATTAGGTATAAATAATGGGGTTGGCTGGATTTGTGCCATGCCAGCTTCATGGAGCTGCACGAAATTTATGACTATATATACATTTTTAAAGCTTTTTTAATTTTTAAAAAATCATATGCTAATTGCTTATAAGGCAAAGTTGTGCAGCAAAATAGTGCCCCTTTATTAAAAACTCTTCAGCCTTGCAATCACTTTGCAGTTTTATTATTGGCTTTGATAGCCCAAAGGATCAAGGCTAACATATGTCAAGGGTTGGGCTGGGAGCATATCTCTGTGTGTGTGTCTATGTATAGTGATTTTCTTCAGGTCAGCTGCAAGCCAGTTTAAATTTAGCCATCTTGGCCCTGATGTAGTCCACATGGCTGAAATTCCCAATCTATTTATCCAGGAAATTACTGTAGCAGTGGACTGCCAAATTCACAGTTCTGTTATTCCGACACTCAAAGCTGTTACATTAGTGCTGTAGCTGAGCAGAATACACTTTCTAACATTAAACAACCAAAACCTGAGAGTTTTCTATGCTCATTTGTTTAAAAGAAACAATTGGAACAACTTTTGTCCTTATCATTATTCTGGAAACTGTCAATATTGATTGTCATTTGTTGTCCTCTAGCAGAGGCTGATGTGACTTCAAGGACAGGAAGGAAGCAAATGGGCTCACGTAGGATTTCTGAAAGCACATGTCTGTTTCCTCTAGCAGACAATGGTGAATTATAGTCTGCAGACAGAATCACTGATTGGCAACAGTTTTGCATGCCAAATAATCCCATAGTGGACTAGATAAAGGGCCTAAAAATATGGAGAGATGGACCACTTTAATTTACGGTGGGAAGGTTGGTCTAGTGGATAGGGCACTAGACTGGACCTCAGAAGACCTATCCAGCCACAGATCCCGGACAAATCATTTAATCTATGTTGTGCCTCAATTCCGTAATATTTCCCTACCTCATAGAGTTGTTGTGAGGGTAAATCCATTCACGATTGTGAGATGCTCAGAGGCTATGATGATGATAGCCACCTTAGAATCACCTAAGTTGATCATCATTTGCTTTAAAAAAATCATTTGCTTTTAGTCCAACTTTAAAGCAAAGATGGACTGAACCAAAAACCATCTCTCCTCTCTCTTCTGAATGTTGGGAAAGTCCCAGTCCTAGGGTGACCAGACAGCAAGTGTGAAAAATCAGGACAGTGGGTGGGGGATAATAGGATCCTATATAAGAAAAAGTTCCAAAAATTGGGACTGTCCCTATAAAACCGGATATCTGGTCACCCTACCCAGTCCAGATCTGAATTTCCAGGGTTAAGCCAATCTCTTTTTGCACTGTGAAAGGCCAGGCATCCTTGGAGAAGGCATCACTATATTTATTCCTTATGAAACACATTCAGAATGTCAGTTCTTGGGAATGCATTACAAGGTGGAAGCGCTCACAGCCATCCTCTCCTGAAGGATACTCAACTGCACCCACCTGGAAGGAAAATTCCTCTCTGATGACGGCCCCGTAGGTAGGAATTTTTCTAAGGGCCATTCCTAAAACAGTGAATCCTTCATGAGGAAAACTGAAATAAATGACAAGTTCTTCACTGTCACACCAGAAGCTGAGGGATTCTTATATGGCTCACCATTGTGCAACAAGAACTGTCTTACAGTTTTTCCAGGAGATATTGATGTTTCTCCATGGGAAAAGACACAAACACCAAAGAAGCCACTTAAAAGAAAGAGATTAATCTTTCCATGTGATTCATCCAATAATGCAGGGCAAAACCTCTGAAAAATATTTGCTGACATTTTCCAACAAGAGACCTTATGTGTAGTGTATTTGCATTCTTTCAGTGGGAGCGCTGTAAAAACATAAAACAGTCCACTATTTGAAAATTACAGAAGTATAAAAATAACAAGACTGTTACTAATTCAGGACATACTCTTGCTCTCACTTAACTGTGGAACGCCAGGCTGTAATGCATTATTCACACTTCAAGCATTTAAGAAGCAGCGGTTAGAGCAGGGTTCGGGTATTGATTAGCCAAAGCTACACTTTGATTAGCTAGTTGGGGAATCTGTGCTCCAGGTTCCCCTCTGTTGTGTCGAGCTGGGATTTTGTAGCCCAAATTAATCTACCCTATGCTAATTGGTCAAATTTATCCCTGTGTGATTCTATTGGCTTCAGAGGGGTTGCACTCAGGTTGAATTTGCCTGAGTTCATGTGATGTATATAGAAAAGGTTACTATTGGGAAATATAATGCAACTCCTTTCCTTTCCTTTTTTCTATATATGCTTCCTCCTGCCCCTTCTCTCTTCCCATAATCCTTCTTTCTGACTGCCCTATCTTTTCCCCCTCCAGTTGCTACCTCCCCTTTTCCCTTCTCCCAACCTTTACATTTTCAGTGCTACCTCAGATGTTGTCTTGGGACCTCTGAAAAGGCTTCTCCTCCAGTTTAGTAAGTAACAGTTAACCTGATGGTGTGTGGCTGCTTCTCTGGCACTGCTGAGTGCTGCTGCTAGGTTGGGAAGGGAAGCAGTGGTTTCCCTCTCAATACATTGTGGCTAGCTCTCCTCTAGCAGCACTCTGAGGGAAACTGCTGCTTCCCTTCCCACCCTCACCCTGACATGCAGCAGGCTTAAAGAAGTGCCCAGGAGCCTCTGAAACAAAGTTTCACTTAAGAAGGGGAAATAAGCAATTATTTAAGTTTCTGGGGTCCCAGTTCAGCTCCCTTGGTAAGGAGAGCAGAAAAGCGATGGAAGGGGAGGAAAGAGACAGGAGTAGCTCTGAAGAAAAAGTAGGGATTTTTAACTGCTTTCAGCCCAGTTAGCCAGCTTCCTTTTCGGTAGCAGTTTGTGGTCCAACAGTCACTTTTCACTCACTTGGGGTCTAAATCTAATCCTGCCTTCTTTGCTTACCTAAAACTTTCACTGACATATTGATGGCAGTTTATACAGCACCGTTGATATGGATGGTGCTTCACAAAGATGACTCCAGTGGGTGTCTTAGGTGAGCAAGGAATGCAGAGTCTGTCCCTTTATAAGGGTAAATAACTTCTAGAGTTTTAGGAAACTAGGAGCGAGCAGGAAACACCGTCAGACCTACTTTATGCAAAATGCAAGACACAAACAAAACAAGCCATTGGGGAAGATGCTTGAAGTATAAATGAGTTCCAGAGATACCAACTGTAGGTGCCTCCCTACAGTAAAATGAATGGACAAGTATGACTGAGAAAACTCAGAGTGCAATTAAGATTACTAGAAAGGGGAGCTTTATTAGACTAGGCTAGAGGGGAACAAATGGCATATTGGATGAATTTATCTTTTTCTTATGCTAATCAAATATTCGCTATTTGAATGTATAGGACAGATTTTTACTCAAGGGAATGATGGCAAATATTGCAAATTTGAACCACGGTGCTTTGCTGCAGTTGGCCACTGAAGCTACGTCCTGAGTGGAAGACAGTACGAGCACTTCTAATGCAAATATTGACTTGCCCTTTGAAAATTGCTTTCAAGGAATATTTCCTCCATTTAACTGGATTGCTGAAATATGTGAGGGAAGTGAGCACAAAAGGGCACAAAAATGGCTTTATTTGCCCAGCTCTAGACCAGTTACCATTTTCCGGTTCTTAATGTGGTATATTTTCTTTATGTAACTTACATACTGGTATTTCTCCTGCTCAAGTGCTCTCCAAAATGGTATTTCCAGTGGTGACATTAGAATATCAGGCAATTCTTATTACGGAAGGATGTTACATCATTATTGACACTATTCATTGATAAAGGCAGCATTTTCAGAAATTATGGGAAGAAGAGGCCTTCCTTGATAAGCAGCAACTCTTTAATATCCCCAAATAGCCAACTAATCTGGTTTAGAGTCCAGCCATGGTAGGACACTTAATAGCTGGCAGGGGGAGGCTAGGGGGGGTTGCAGGGAATCTCTGTATTGGAGGGGGATTGGAGGGTGGCACACTGGGAGCTTGTGGGGGATTGGAGGGATGCAAGGATCACCTGACATGCAATAAGGTGACCTATACAAGCTATAAAGTGTGTGTGTGACCCCCTCATAATTATTGGCTATCACTACAAATGATGTTTGATATTGTGCACGTTTGTTGTAGATTGAATGATAAGTTTCTTCTCTATAGTGGCAACAATGCTGCTTTTCATTTATGTAGGTGAACCTGAAATATTACATGATTTTTTTTTAAAAATCACATGCCAAATTATAATAATGAATTATTAAAAATTATTAAACATTCTGGTTAACGCACAGCCTGAGAGAGCCAATAAATCGCAAAGCAGGGATGAAGCAATGATTTGCTTTACTCTCTGCACTTGTGCGGAGGCTAACAACACTCAGAATCAAGGCCACATATGCCTTTGCTCAGTGTCGGTAAGATCTCATTATAAACTTCCAGTGGGGAAGACAGGCTGTATGAAGCTTTTGCTTTCAGAATCACAGTCATGTATTATTATCAGTATTTGTTTTACAGGACAGTCTTGAGGCCTTGTCTGAGACTGGGGCCCCAGCAAAGTAGGCACTGTTCAAACACCTAATAAAAGACAGCTCCCACTCCAAAGAGCTTACAGTGTGAATATAAATAGCTAGGACAGACAAAAGGAAATGGTGGGGGTTGGGTGTCCACTGTAAATTGCTCTAGTTATACAGAGCAGTATAGCAGCATTGCTGAAAGTGTAATCGTGGTCTCCCAGTTTTGAGTCTGGTGTCTCCTCCATTACACCGTGCTGCCTTCCCAAGCAAAAGAAAGTAAAAGGAAAGGTCAAAGACTGATTTTTCAGATGGAAGATATCAGTGGCCATAGTTTGTTACCTGATCCCATTAAGACAATTGCCCTGATTTATAAGGCACCAGTATTGCAAGGGGATTCATACAGGTAGACCTTGTGGAGTACCACTGAAGCTAATGGGACTTTATGTATATTCAGCCTACATGGAGCCCACAACAAGACTGGGGTCTGAAAAATTATGCCAACTGCCTTTACCAATTGGAAGATCCAATGAACACTACAGGTCAGATAAGTCAATAGAACAGCTGTTTTCAATGAAAAGCTAATTTTATAAACAAAGTACACGGTTCCAAACATGTCTGGTATCAAACAAGGTCTCAGGTTTTGGTTTCTTTTTGTGGGAGAGTATCTATGTGGAGCCCAATGAGTAATAATCCGCTACTTAAAATTGAGATGATTGAGAAGAAATGGACGAAGAAAAAGGCCATGTTCCATGTAATAATTTCACATGGGTTTAGAAGAAACTGACATTCAATATAATAAAAATTAAAATGTGTCAGGATTTACTTCAGCTAATATGAGTTTTATAAATATTTGCTGGATTTGGGACTGACATAGCCATAGAACAGAACAAGGAGTGCCTTCTTCAGTTCTGTGAGCAAATGGGACGCATCAGTGCAAGGTAAAACCTATAGGAGGTGTGACAGAGCCAAACCAGTGAAGTACAGGAGTCTGGTAGAGGGCATATATACTGGTCACTGGATGAGTAGTTTTCTGTTCCCTGAGTGACCAGAGCAGGGGCTGCACTAGAGTAATGAGGAACCTGCTAGAACCAATTAAGGCAGACAGGCTGATTAGATCACCTGCAGCCAATCAAGGTGGGCTAATCAGGACACCTGGGTTTAAAAAGGAACTCTCTCCAGTCAGATGGGGAGGATCCAGAGGAGAGGAAGTGTGTGTGAGGAGCTGGGAGCAAGAGGCACAAGGAGCTGAGAGTGAGAGGGTGTGCTGCTGGAGGACTAAGGAGTACAAGCATTATCTAGACACCAGGAGGAAGGTCCCGTGGTGAGGATAAAGAAGGTGTTTGGAGGAGGCCATGGAGAAGTAGCCCAGGGAGTTGTAGGTGTCATGCAGCTGTTACAGGAGGCACTATAGTCAGCTGCGATCCACAGGGCCCTGGGCTGGAACCTGGAGTAGAGGGTGGGCCTGGGTTCCCCCCAAACCTCCCAACTCCTGATCAGACACAGAAGAAGTTGACCCAGACTGTGGGGAAGATCACTGAGGTGAGAAAATCTGCCAATAAGCGCAGGATCCACCAAGGTAGAGGAGGAACTTTGTCACAGAGGGTAGAAATTTAGTAGGAAGGATGGTAAAGCATTTTACAAACATTAACAAATCACAACACCCCTGTGAGATAGCTATGGAGAAACTGAGCCACAGAAGGAAGTGACTTGCCCAAGACCTTATACAACATCCATGGCTGAGCCTGGGACAGACCATATGTATGAATAAGATGACTTTCTTCCCTCTCAACTTTAAAGGTACAAGAATTTTTGGCAGACTCCCCAAGCATTCAAATTTGGGAACACTAGTGCCCAAAATGAAAAGTATACAGACCAGGACCCCTACCCCACAAGATTCTCTCTGTGGGTGAAACCTGCAGCTGAAGAGTTCTTGAGTGTAGGAAGATTCTCTTCTATTTTGTCTAGGGTCTCATACCATGACAATCACTGTAGTTTCACAGTAGCATGCTGACTATACTACCTCCACTCACAGCCCACCAGAGTAGAGGCAAAGGAGGTAGGGCATAGCTGAGCTCCTGCTCTCTGCAGCTATGAAAACAGATTCAGGAGGTTGTGAACATCTGAGCACAGCATGGAGCAGCCCCAAGGCTGCTCTAAATTACCTGAGGGAACCAGAATCAGGAAACAGCAAGGTGGTGAAAATACATTTTTGCCCTTCACAGTCACATCCTGCACTAACCACAGTTCAACTGACTCCACGTATCGTACACACCCCAGTGAGTGCAGAGTGCATAACTAACTTACGGATAGATTTCAGAATATGTGTTCATCCTTCTCTAAACTATTAGAAATAAATAGAAGAGAAGTAGCTGCAATATTATTAACACCCAAATGTGGAAACAGAACAAAAGTCTCCATATCAATCACTTCAAATGGTAGTATCCTTTGAAAGTTTGCTTCAGTTCAATTCAGCATGATACTAGCAGTCTTCAGGTGGAAAAAAAGGTTCATGCCTTGCAGCAG
The DNA here is from genome assembly GCF_007399415.2 of Gopherus evgoodei. NCBI lineage: Eukaryota > Metazoa > Chordata > Testudines > Testudinidae > Gopherus > Gopherus evgoodei. The sequence continues at coordinate 202,735,513 of NC_044324.1, read as the reverse complement.
AAGCATAGAAAGCCTGTTTGGGAGTCTGTCAGATTTAAAAACCAGACTGGAAGTTTGACAGCTGCAAGAACTGAGAGAAGTGAAGAGGTTTTTGTGTGGAAGGAATGGCCGCCAGAGAAGGGGAAAAAGGGCATGGACTTGGGGAAGTCTCTTCAGGGGAGAGATGACAATAGGAGGTGAGAGAGAGATGGAGGAAGGGAAGGAACCTTTTAGGGAGAATGTGTGGGATTATCAGGGAGTCTCTTCAGAGGAGAGATGGTATTAAGGGAGACAGGAGGGACTGTGACATATCCTAGGCCTTGGCTTCACTGCTGTGTTAGCTCAAGGCCCCAAGATCTGTCCCTAAACTGACTCCTGTCCACTCACAACAAAATCTCTAGCTCAAGTAAATTGGTGCTTTAAAATCCAGCTAGCTGGCCCTTGGGGAGTGGGCACTGAAACTCAGGCATTGCTGATGCTGGAGCTAGCAATGCAGTGTGGATGCAGCAACTTCACTTACAACAATTTGTCAACTGCTAATCCAATCACTCTGTGTAGCTCTAGTGTTGTTTCACAGTGTGGTCACTGTTAGGGTATGTGTCTACACTATGAACGAAATGGACAGGGATCAGGAGAGAATCTGGGCAGGAAACGATAGCCTTCATAGGAGCTGGGTGTCTTTTAGGGAAAGAGGGGCTGGTGTGGGGAGAGAGCAGAAAGGATTAGGGAGTCTCTTTGGGGAGGCCTCATTCATTGGAACTGAGGACCTTGCTAGTAGGAGGGATAGACTCATTGCAAATTGGGAAGATGCACTTTGGGATTTGCAAAGGGAAGGTGATGGCCTAGGAACCTCCAGATGATGAGGGAACTACCAGTGTGAGTGAAGAGAGAGAGGACGTTCCTTGTGACATGACTTGTTAGAAAGCTTTGTCCCCACTACTGATAAGGCAGTCTCAGAAATCACTTTTAATTTCAGGCTGTCCTGTTCAAGAGACCCACTGTTCTGACATGTGTCCTCTACCTTGGGATATGTTTACCTAGATACTTTTCTATTTATAAAACAAACAAACAAATCCTCTCTGCTTCTATTTTCTTTTAGTTTTCCCTAAATATAGGTAGAGAAAATCTTTTCCCAGAACTTCCACTCCCCAATTTTTTTCCTTTAGTGGGTTAGCCTATAATTTAAGAGTTTTGGTTTAATTAGGTTTTAAACTTCCCTCTCTTAATTACTTTTTTTTTACACCTAAATATGCTGCTATTTGGAGCACAAACAGACAGTGATAACAATTAGTGAAATAATTACACTCTTTCTGTCAATGTAACCTCATGGCACAGAAAGTATTACAAATCCATTTTAAAACATATTAAATGTTCATATTAATGAGGATAATAGAGAACAAGTACCAGCAAACTAAATATTGTTAATGATTTTGAGCTATTAAATTCATTACCATTTCCTTTCATAATAAAGTGGTTACTTGCTAATGAGACCTTTTTTAACTCATCATTATTGAATTCATTACATTGCATGCAGTTAACCCTTAAAGGTCTGCCTGGTGTATAGGCACAATTAAAAAACTATTTCAATATCATATTAAGAAGATATGCAGTTTGGAATTCTTCCTGTATTTTTGACGGTAGCTCCATGTACTTTTTGTCTGGTACATTTTCTTGACACATCATGCAGAGCAGCTTCTTAGCTGTCATGGCAGCTTCAACGTCACGTATTATGGAAACATGCGGTAGTCATTTCGTTTAATAAGTGTAGCCCACTAGTTTGGGTGGGGAAAAAGTACAGTAAATGGCTGAAGTCAGTTAGCCACTCTCCTTTGTATATGTCTTCCTCCAGAGTCCTGGAGTGAAAATTTGTCCCCACTGAAGTCAATGTCAAAACTCCCATTGAGTTCAATGCAGCACAGATTACAATCCTGGAGTTTTAAAATCCCACCTCTTCTGCAGGATTTTTCCTGCCCCATAGCATGAAATCCATTGAACAACATCAAGTTCCTGTGAAAACAATATTCCTTTCCTATGGAACCTTCTCTAGGACTGTATATACAAGAGAGATTGTTCTCTCACTTTATAAATATGAGTAAATGTCAGTTTGTGGAGAGATCAGACCCCATAGTACTAGTCTATACACTTCTCCTCTCATTCAACTTGCCCTCCATCCTCCCTCTCTCATATACCACTCAATTCCCATTCGGTCTAGGTTGGAACACATGGTCCCCGCTTCCACAATGAGTAAAAGTTCTGCCAGCTCCTTCTCTCCTTCCCCTTTGTTCTCCCTCCATTCTTCGTTTCCCATCCTGTCTCCCTCCCACTCCTTCCCTGCATCCCATAGTGCCTCCCTCCTTTCATGCTTTCCCTTTGCAAAAAAGAATGATCTCCAAAATAAACCATAGATGCCACACCTCTCATAAAGAAGGACTGAACCCCAAATGCAGTGTCTGCAATGTGCTCAGAGGCAATGCTAAGAGGCACAGATCCAGCAACAATTTTAATAAGACCTCTTATTTCCAGTCAGCAACACCCCTGAATGTTGCTTCACATGCCACCAATGTTGGTTCCCTCCTCCTGGTAGTCCCTTTCCTTCCTGTCTGCTACCAACAGATCTGACTGGGATTCTCAGTGGCTTTTCCATGCCACATTCAGACACAGATATTTTTGCCTGGGATTCAGTTGTTCCTTGGAAAACAGGGACTATATTCACAGCCCGTTTTATTAGCATTTTGCAACTATAAGTGATATTTGTTTAACCATTGAAAATATGTTGCATGTCTAAAGAAAATCATTTTCATGTGGAAGCAGACAAGTTCTGATCTCAAGTTATAATAATGCAAATAGTCATACAGTTGTTGTGCATATCACCGGGCTCTGACTTAAGTCAGAGCAGAGAGATTTCAGAGCATGTTGCAGTAGTCTTCTATTTGCAAAAGCCATTCCTGCAACAACTGGATGAGAGAGGATTGCAACAACACATTAATACCAGTAAGCAAGGCTGCCATACTGGGCAGTGGTAAAGCATAGTAATGTCCACTATGAACAGTTCTATGACCCTAGGGTGACCAGACAGCAAGTGTGAAAAATCGGTACAGGGGGTGGAGGGTAATAGGAGCCTATATAAGAAAAAGCCCCAAAATTGGGACTGTATCTATAAAATTGGGACATCTGGTCACCCTATATGACCCTTGTGTAGCAAAATTCTCCATTGCTGACAATGGGTGTCACCAACAATAATTTTGCTAGTGTGGCTAAATCTTGTGTGACACTTAATATTACTATACTCGAGGGCTAGAAACTATGCCAATGAATACCCTAGCAATATGATAGATACTAGATTAGATATGTGGATACTGCATGGCACTTCAGAAACAACATTGAGTCATTATTCAGATCAGACCTTCCTCCTTCTGCCATTCAGAATGTTGGGATTTGCATACCTGGAAACAACCACACAGTATGGGCCAGCCAGCAGCTGAACAGTCAGTAACTGAACAGCATTCCTTCTGTGGCTGAGAAAATTCCATTTCAGTGTAATATATAATAACAATAACACTGTATTTGTAACCTGTGTTTTATTTAAAACCGAGTCCCTTTCACCTGTAAATAGCTAGGGTATAAATGTGCCTCACCAATCACACTGGACTATTGTATTATACAGTCTATTGAATGTTTTTGGCAGGCATGAGCCCCTATGCTACTGTGTCCTTATTTTATTATTGTTTTGAGGGTAGAGCTGTGTGATTATCCATTCTTGCTTCAGGCATAGCATGCCATCTGGAATGCTTATTAAACCCACAGGCAGATCAGAAGGATATAATTCTGATGATGTACATGTATACGAGCTGTACTACATCATCAAAGCATTGCTCCTCTGCTGATGTAGTACCCATTAGTGGGCCTAGATAATGGATTAGAACATAGCATGAATAAGTTGGAGTTTTTGAGGGATGGATTTATTTTGCCTTTGGGTAACTGGCTTAAGATGTGGAAGGAAAAAATAAAGAAAGGCAAGGAGGCGTCAAAACTTTTAAATGTTCAGTTTGTGGATAGAGCGGACCAAACAATCAGCTAGAGGCTTGCTGGGCAACCTTGGAAGTCCATGTCTTTGAGAAGGGGTCATACATATCTTGAACCTCTCTATTAATGTTTAAAGTGACACGGAACTTGTCCTGAAATAAAAATTGCAACAATTCTAATTCTCAGCCTATAGGAATTTCTCAACCTATTGTAAGAGGTACTTCTATTCCACTTATTTCTATGAAAAACAAAAACCGTTCTTCCTCTTCTATAAATTTTGCCTGCAAACACGGACCAGATTTTTACACTACGAGAACTTTGTTTTTTCCTCATGCTTTCATTCTATTTAAAATATCTTTTTACGCCATGTGATGCGGCAATGTGTTTTTCCAGTAATGCTCATTGGTATTGTGCACAGAATTAACTTTTCAACAATTTTAACATTTATTTATAAGTGCTTTTAAAAAACAAACCTGTCAAATAAACACATTCCTCCAGCCAGCATAATGAAATAAATGACAATTACAAAAATTAATGTTGTGTGCAATATATATTAGATATAGGTGAACAGTTGTGTGGAAAATGTATGACATGTCTAAACAAAAAAACGATATGTGGAAGCAGACAAGATTTATAAAGTTCAGGTGATTTAATCAGGAAACTGAAATGATGTCATGTGACTTAGATAACCAGTCACACACCTTACATTTCAGGTTGTAAACATCAAGCACTCAAATGAATATTCACAGTGAACAGTTTCTGGGCAATCCAAAGGCTGAAATTTGTTTGTACAAAACATTCATGGAATAATTGTCTACAGCAAACATATGTTCTAAAAATCACAATTTAAAAATGTTGTAAGTTTCTATAGTACAGGGTTAGCAACTTTTTAGAAGTGGTGTGCCGAGTCTTCATTTATTCACTCTAATTTAAGGTTTTGTGTGCCAGTAATACATTTTACGTTTTTAGAAGGTCTCTTTCTATAAGTCTATAGTAAATAATTAAACTATTGTTTTATGTAAAGTAAATAAAGTTTTTAAAATATTTAAGAAGTGTGAGTGCCACTGAAAATCATTTTGCGTGCCATCTTTGCCATGCATGCCATAGATTGCCTACCCCTGCTATAGCATCTGTGGCATATATAGAATACATAATAGTGTGGATCACATTTGTTAATGATCACAGCTTTTAATTATCGGCATTTTTTGCCAGCATTCAAAATGAGGCGTGCTCTGCACAGATCTAAGTGAGATATACAGTGCATGAGTGCATTTTCTATAGTGCACACTGAGTGAGGCAGTGATTTTTAAAAGTGTGAGTGTGTGTGCACACACGTGTGTGGATGCAGTCTATGGTGGGACTCTAGCAGCATTTTCCTTTGATGAGCTTCTGTAGCCTTCTATTTCTGTTGTGACATGAATATTTTGTGCAGAAAAAATTGGAAATTATAAATCTGATCATGTTTGAATTTGGTGTATTATTTTTGGGTTCCTAAGTTACATGGCTGTGAAGTTTCAATAATCAATTTTTTTTACAAATTTTTAGAATTAGAGATTTTATTTTAATGTTTTTGTAAGTCATGTAAACCAAAATTTTTCATGCGCCCACTATGTTTCTCATTTTCTGGGTGTCCAGCCTAAGACACATGGGGTCTGATTGCAGATTGTTTGAGCAGACAACTGCAACTGAGATCTAGAGGAGCTCTTCTCTGACCATACAGAGTGCTATAAAATGGTAAGTAAAAATCATGTCATAGGCTTTTCAAATTGGGCACCCAAAGGTTGGTGATAATTTTGTCAATTTGAACTTTAATCTCTGTCCCTCTTTTCCTATGTGTAACATGAGGATAATAATAGTAACTCTGCACTTCACTTGGGGTGTTGTGAAGATCAATTAATGTTTGTAAAGAACTAAGATATTATGATGAAGCACCACAGAAAAGCCCATGAAGAAATTAATAATTCTCTATTCAGAACATGGCTTGAGATGACCAGTGAATAATACATGGGGACACACATTGAATGATGAGGCTAGAAAGAAATATTGAATAGCTGTTCATTCAATGGGCACCATGCATCCTGAACACTGAATGAGGGAGAGATCCTGTAGCAAAAATAGTCTGTGATCATGTACTTAAAGAATGCATCTTAGTGCTTATATATAAGGGTTCTGAATTAAGGTTGTTGCATTTTCTAATTTCTGAGTGTTTGACTTTGCAATCTTAATGTTCTTTTAACATAGTTTTTGATGATCCACTTATTGTGCTCAATAAGAGGCTCTTGTTCACTGCACACTGCAATCAGACATGTACACTTGTAAAGTACAGCCTTCCTTCATTTGGAAAGTTGGTAAATGCTGTTCAAATGGCACACATGATTCAGGGTGTACACAAAATATGATTATTTATCTATCTAATCACATGATGTATTATATATACATGAGTATTTATGGTAAGGATTTTTATCATGAAACTGATTTTCAGAGAAATTTCTCTCTTAAAATTGCCAACAAAACAAGTTAGTACAGACCATACATACAAACGTCTTTGGGAGGGAGAGAAAAAAATCAAATGAAAAGATTCCCAGACTCTTACCCCACCCTCCATAGCTACACAAATCTTTCAGCTTTGGATGTCTTTATTTTGGGCATCCTCCTCTGGCTCTTTTTGTTCTTTCACGCCATCTCTTTACTATCTTTCTCGTCATAAGTCCTCCCTTCCCTCTTCTCCAGGATTTGCCCTCTGTCCTCCAAGCCCCTCTCTTTTACCTTCCATCTCATGATCCTGATACTGTCTTCTGGTTAACCAGGTTACTTATAACATTTCTGATGTCTGTCACTGTTGCTGATCTGCCATTTCCTGTCCCTTTCTTTCTCATGTTACCACTTAAGTCATAGCAACAGTTTGCTTGGGAAAGAGCTAACAAACTAACAACATGAGGAGTCCTTGTGGCACCTTAGAGACTAACAATTTTATTTGGGCATAAGCTTTTGTGGGCTAGAACTCACTTCATCAGATGTATAGATAACAAACTGTCACTTTCTCAAACTTCCCCTCCTCAGCCCAGCCAGTCTTAAAGGGACAGTGTGATAAAGGGAATTCAAAAGGTTCTGTTCCTTCAGAAAATGTTCAGCCCACAAGTGAGGGGTTTCAAAATCCATCCCTAGCAGTTAATGCTCCATCCTAAATGACATAGCTTTTCAGCAGTGACATGTGCATTGATCTGCATTACAAAAATCAGAGAAATAGCACTTCTTTTCAGCAGCAGATAATTACTAGCAAACACCAGGTTCCCTCCTGCTGATAACCACGGGGTGCAGGGGATGGGAATGGGCATTATGTGGACAGGACATGGCTATTTTACACATTCAGCCAGATAAATAATATTGATCAGGAATTGTGTGAAGCAATAGAGACCCCTCCCTCCCCTTTGCCGGTTTGATTAGCTGCAGGGGTACATTCTCTACATTTACAGGATTTAACCCAAATCATGTCTCCTACACAAAGGTGCTAGTTAGGCTGTGAATAAGAGTTATCTGGGAGCTGATTGTTTCTTTGGCCTTTACCATAGAAGTTTTCACTCAGGTTTTGACAGCATTTGTGAAAGAACTGGAGGAATCAGTCAAGAAGCATTCATAACAAGATTTTCATAACAAAATCTCCCACCTATGACACGGACCTCTCCTCCCCCTCCCCCTCACAAACACGTTTTGGGGTTCTAGTGAGATACAGAAATGCTGAGCGCTATTCCCCAGGGAGAATATTGGATACACAAGTGATTGCTGAAGAGTGAGAGTGAACGATGGGCTGGGCAGTGTGCAATGGGATAGGGACAGGTTGCTGTTTATGATGTCCTAAGGTATGATTATGCTGCAGCTGGTGGCATGCAGCCTAGCCCACACAGAAAGACTTACACTAGCTTGGCTTAAGCTCTCATGCTAAAAATAGCAGTGTGGACAATATGACTCTGGTGGAGACTCAGGCTAATCACCTGATCTCAGAGCCAATGGGTTGGGTGGCCTTGAGAGCCTGAGCTGCCACCCATGCTGCAACATCTACATGGCTATTTTTAGCATGATAGCTTGAGCTGAGCTAGTGCAAGTCCAGGCTAGGAGGCTCACTCTCAGCTGCAGTAGACATATCTTTAGACACATGCGGATTGTGTGTGGTCCTGGCAGGGGCAATGGTCACTGAACAGCCCTTGGTCAGCTGTTGGGCCTTCCATTTCAGTACATTTGTACTGATAAAGGGAATCCCCATTGACTGGGGATATGTTGTTATATTCTTGGGGGCAGCCAGTTTAGGAAGAAAACACTTGAGGCCAGACAGCAGACAGCTAACAAAACTACCATTTATTTACAGACACAGAGCTCGCCTAACCGGCCGAAGCTGGCTGGGCGATCCCCTAATAATCTGACTCAGTTGCCATAGGAACAAAAACCGTGACAACCAAATACACAACATATTCCTCCCCCCTAATAAGAACACCTCCCCTAAATAAAACACACACTAGGCTAGAGAAGGAGGGTAGACTGCCTCCATTCCCGGCTAAATCCTGGGGATTATTTTTCCCCATAACTGTGGGTTCGCCCTAGCTAAAGATCCAGTTGATGAGGAGGCCTTCTGTCTCTAGGTGGATTACGGCGAACTTCTGGTGTTGTTGCACCCGAAAGTACCATGGGCTCAGGGTTCGCAGCATGAACAGGTGAGGAGGTGGCATCAGCTCGTGCTGGGCAAAGGGGTATCTCAGCCACCAGCAGTAATGGAGGAGAACAGTCAGGAACAGGTGATTCGTGAGTCAGTGTCTCACCAGAAGAGGTGAAGTCAGACCACTCAACTGCAGATGTGTCCTGAGGACTGGCATGACCTGGCAACAGCTGATCTACATATGGCCGCTAGGTAAGATTCTCTGCAGTCCGGACTGTGTAGCAAACAGGTCCCGTTTGAGTGATGATCATGGCAGGGACCCATTTAGCTCTGGAAGTATAATTCTGAGCCAAAACTGGCTGTCCCGGGCTAAAGGTTTGGTCTTTTGCCCTGGGTGCCCGTCTGATGACTTGATATTGCTGCTGATGTTGCACAATTTGTCGGGGTTCAGAAGGTCTCAGCAGATCAAAGCAAGCGCGCAGCTGTTGTCCCATCATTAGAAAGGCCGGGGATGCCTGGGTCGTAGCACGAGGTGTGTTTCTGTAGGAAAGTAAGAAGTATCCAGATGCTTTTGAATAGAGTGTTGTCCCCTTGCTGATTTCAAAGCGTGTTTCATTGTCTGCACAAATCTTTCAGCTAATCCATTGGTGGATGGATGATATGGTGCTGACGTGATGTGGTGTATCCCATTTGCCTTCAAAAAATTTTGAAACTCCTGAGAGACGAACTGCGGTCCGTTGTCGCTCACAAGTTGTTCTGGCAGACCGAAATGACTAAAGAGTCCCCGTAGTTTTTGGATAGTACTCTCTGCAGTAGTGGACTGCATTATAGAGACTTCTGGCCATTTAGAATGGGCGTCTACCGCCACCAAGAACATGCTTCCTTCGAGGGGGCCAGCGAAGTCAATGTGAATATGTTGCCGCGGGTTTTCAGGCCAGTCCCATGCGTGTAGGGGTGCCCACTGGGGTGCATTCCTCACACCCTGACATGACATACAAGCTTTTACCTTCTCTTCAATAGCACTGTCCAATCCAGGCCACGAAAAATAGCTTCGTGCAATTTCCTTCATGCGCACTATTCCACAGTGACCGGAATGTAGGTGTTCTAACATCTGTGATCTCAGTGGTGGTGGAATAATGACACGTCTCCCCCACAACAAACAACCAGATTGGACCGATAACTCCATCCTCCTGGACATGTAGGTAACAAGATCAGGTGAGACCGGAGAGGTTTCTCGAGATTTTCCATGCATCACCAGGTCCATAACTTGGGACAATACTGGGTTGACAGTGACTTTAAAATCACCGCAAATGCAGAGAGAGCCATCTTTCTTCACTATTGAAACGATAGGAGTGGCCCATGGGCTATGGGTAACTGGTATTAGGACTCCATTGGTGACCAGGCTCTCCAGGTCTGCTTCAATTTTTGGCCTGATGGCATATGGCACAGTTCGGGCTTTCAGATGTTTTGGTGAACTGTCAGGTTTAATGTTCAATGTCACAGTGATTCCCTTCATACTTCCCAAATCCTCTCCAAAAACAGCAGTATGTTTCCTTAGTATAGGAGTTAGACTGGTTTCTTCTTTAGTCATCTGGTGCACTTCTGCCTGGTTCAGCTGAATCTTCCCAAGCCCAAACCTACCCATTAAGGCTGGGTAGTTACCTCTCACCACAAACAGTGGCAATTTAGCAGCCTGTCCATTGAGCTCCACCTTAACATCAATAGTGCCCAACATGGGCACAACTTCTCCCATATACGTCTTCAGAACAGTTTTTGTTGCCTTAAGCAGAAGATGCTGTAGCTTTTCTTTATACACAGTCTCGGAGACCAGCGAGACGGCTGCACCGGTGTCCAGTTCCATGCGTATAGGTTTGCCATCCAACAACCAGTATTCATGTGAGCCCACTGCCAAAGACAAAACATGCAGTGGCACTTCCTCTTGCAATGAGATGTCACCTTGATCATCCTGGGTCTGCTCTAGGGTATGCAGGGTTCCTCTTTTTGTCAGCCAGACCACAGGCCTCTTTTTCTTTTGTTTACAGGCACATTCAATGTGTCCCTTTTTGCCACAGTGTTGACACACCAGGTCCTTACACCAGCATTCTGATGCCTGGTGACCTGGTTTACCACAGTGGTAACACTCCTGACTCTGCACAGTTTTGTGGGTAAGTTCTTGTGACACTTTTTGCAACTTAGGGGATGCACCGATGTATTGCGCCTCCCTTGTAGCCATTTCCATGGAGACAGCAATATCAACAGCCTTCTGTAATGTAAGCTGAGCCTCTGTCAGTAGGCGCTTCCATATAGCTTCACTGGACAGGCCACACACTAACCTATCACGCATGGCATCATTTAACATCTCTTTAAATTCACAGTGTTCTGCTAGCTTTTTAAAAATTGCTACAAATTGTACAACTGTTTCATCTTCTTTTGTGGAACCGATATCTTTCAGCAATTGCCAGTGGTTTTGGGGAAAAATGAGACCCCAAGATTTCCATGATGTCACTGTAAGATTTAGTCTCCGGCTTAACAGGGTGTAGTAAGCTGCGTAGCAGGGAGTAGGTTTTAGCCCCTACAACACTTAAGAATATTGGCACCTTCTTCTTTTTTGTAATGTCATTTGCAATAACAAAAAGCTCAAAACGCTCAGTATACACATGCCATTGCATTATATTCTCATCAAAAGGTTCCAGTGATCTAGTCAGAGTAGCCATGATTTTTAGTTTCACTTTCATAGTCAGTGCAAACAAGCAGTTTTTTTGTTTGTTTGTTCTTTACCTTGACTTCTACTTCCTTCTGTTACTGGAGCAGCACTGGAATCCCATCTATCGTTGCCACTTGTTATATCCTTGGGGGCAGCCAGTTTAGGAAGAAATCACTTGAGGCAAGACAGCAGACAGCTAACAAAACTACCATTTATTTACAGACACAGAGCTTGCCTAAACGGCCGAAGCTGGCTGGGCTATCCCCTAATAATCTAACTCAGTTGCCATAGGAACAAAAACCATGACAACCAAATACACAACATATGTGGTTGGGAATGAAGCAGGCTCCTTGGGGATAGTGTGAGAGGCTTGCTGTGGAGGATACAGGCAGGTGGGATTCCTGAGAATGCCCAGGAACAAGTGGCAATGCTGCACCCACTTGCTCTGAGGTGGATGGGAGAGAGGAGGCAGCAGAAACAGAGGGATAAAGGACATTGAGGGCACTATTGGGAGTCAGTCAGAAAGGTAGCTACATGTACTTGCGTTTTGACAAATAGGGAGGAATTGGTGGAGAATTTGAAAATTGAAGGCAACTTGGGTGAAAGTGATCATGAAATGGTGGAGTTCATGATTTCAAGGAACAACTGGAGGGAAAACTGCACAATAAAGATAATGGATTTCAAGAAGGCAGACTGAAGCAAACTCAGGAGGTTGGTAGGTAAGATCCCTTGGGAAGCAAGTCTAAGGGGAAAATCAATAGAAGACAGCTGGCAGTTTTTCAAAGAAACATTATTCAGGGCACAAGAGCAAACTATCCCACTGCATAGGAAATATAGGAAGTATGGCAAGAGGCCACCTTGGCTTAACCGGGAGATCTTCAATGATCTGAAATTCAAAAAAGAGTCCTACAAAAAGTGTAAACTAGGTCAAATTACAAAGGATGAACAGGTATGTAGGGACAAAATCAGAAAAGCCAAGGCACAAAATGAGATTAAACTAGCTAGAGACGTAAAGGAAAACAAGAAAACATTCTATAAATACATTAGAAGCACGAGGAAGACCAAGGACAGGATAGGCCTGTTACTCAATGAGGGGTGAAAACAGAAAAAGTAGAAATGGCAGAAATGTTAAATGACTTTTTTGTTTCAGTTTTCACCAAAATGATTAATAGCGATTGGATGTCTCCTATACTAAATGCCAGTGAAAATGAGGTAAGATCAGAGGCTAAAATAGGGAAACAACAAGTTAAACATTACTTAGACAAGTTAGATGTCTTCAAGTAGCCAGGGTCTGATGAAATACATCCTAGAAAATTCAAGGAGCTGACTAAGGAGGTATCTGAGCCATTAGTGACTATCTTTGAAAAGTCATGGAAGACAAGTTTGTTTACTCTGGAGAAGAGAAGATTAACAGGGGACTTGATTACAGTTTTCAAGTACATAAAACATTGTTACAAGGAGGAGGGAGAAAAATATTCTACTTAATGTCTGAGCAGAGACAAGAAACAATGGGCTTAAATTGCAGTAAGGGCAGTTTAGGTTGGACATTAGGAAAAACTTCCTAACTGTCAGTGTGGTTAAGCACTGGAGTAAATTGCCCAGAGAGATTGTAGAATCTTCATCATTGGACACCTGTCAGGGATGGTCTAGACCAGGGATCGGCAACCTATGGCAAGCGTGCCAAAGATGGCATGCGAGCCAATTTTTACTGACACGGCTACCTGCTGGGACTCCAAGTGTCATTAAAAATCCTGCTGACGCGGCAAGCCGCGGGGTCCGCGGTCCTGGGCCAGAGTGCCGACCGAGCGCAGCAAGCCGCTGCCCCCTCCCTTGCCTTCCCCAAGAGCCCTGTTGCCGTGCACACAGCGCTTTGGGGACTGGGGCTAGGCGCTCCCGCAGGGCAGTGTTTGGCTCCCCAGTATACCACCCCCCATCCAACTCAACCTGCTCCCTGTCCCTTGACTACCCCCACACCTTACCCAACCTCCCCCCTGCAGCCCCGGCCCCAGAGCTGGCCCCCTTACCATGAGGATCCTTGCTCATCCAGAGCCCTGCTTAGCGCTCTGAGGGGTGGAGCGGAGCAGGGCTGCATGCGGGGGTGGCGGCTGCGGCAGGGCTCCGGATGAGCGAGGAGCCTCATGGTAAGGGGGCTGGCTCTGGGGCCGGGGCCGCAGGGGGGAGGTTGGGTAAGGGGTGGGGGCAGTCAAGGGACAAGGAGCAGGTTGGGTTGGATGGGGGGTGGTATACTGGGGGGTGGTTAGGGAGCAGGGAGGGTTGGATGGGGCATGGGAGTCCCGGGGTCTGTTTGGGGGGTGGATAGGGGTCAGGGCAGTCTGGGGACAGGGAGCAAAGAGCGTCCTGGGGGAACAGTTAAGGTGTGGGGGGGGTCTCTGGAGGGGGTGGTCAGGAGACAAGGAGCTGCGGGGGTTGGATGAGTTGGGAGTTCTGGGCGAACTGTCAGGAGGTGGGGTGTAAAGAGGGGTTGGGGCAGGCAGGGAGTGGAGGGGGGTTGTATGGGTCCAGAGTTCTGGGTATCCTGTCAGGGGGCGAGGAGCGGTTAGATAGGCATATGAGTCCAGGGGGTGTGGATAAGGGTTGGGGCAGTCAGGGGACAGGTAGGCGGTAGGGTCCTAGGGGGGCAGTCAGGGGATAAGGGGCAGGGAGGCTTAGATAGGGGGTGGGGTCCCAGGAGCGGGTAGTCGGGACAAGGAGCAGGGGGGGTTGGGGGTTCAGAGGGGGCAGTCACCGAGCCCTCTGCCCTAAGCCCTGACTGTCTCCACACACACACCCAGCCCTCTGCCCTGAGCCTTGCACCCCCACACACCCCCAGGCCCCTGCCCTGAGCCCTGTACCATCCAGCCCTCTGTTGATTCCTTCACCCCCCCCATGACCCCAGCCCTGACTGGCACCCCCACACATACCCAGCCCCCCTACCCTGACACCTACACCCCCCTCACATGCCCCCAGCTCTCTGCCCTGACTCTTGCTCCCCCACATCTCATGCACCCTGCACATCCCCACCCCGACCCTGAGCACAAAATGGGAGCCCCTGCACCCTCACTCACATTCCCACCTGCACCCCTCACACCACTTGGGAGCTGCCCAGGTAAGTGCCCCCACACCCAAATCTCCTGCCCCAACCCTGAGCCCCCTCCTTCATTCTAGCTCCTGGCCAGACCCTTCATCCCCAGCCCTGTGCTCGGTCCACTCCAACTCAGCTCAGTGCAGAGAGAGGAAGAGAATGGACCAGAACCAGGGAGAAGGTAGGTACCCACTGTATGTGGGCAGGGCCAGGACCCCAGACCAGCACTGGGCTGAGCGGGTCTGGCAGCCGGGATCCTGGCTGGCAGGAGCTGGAGGATGGAACCCCTGAGCGGCAGTGGGCTGAGCCGCTCAGCCCACTGCCAGTCTGGGGTTCTGGCTGCCAGACCCTTCCCAGCTGGGGTCCCGGCCACAGGCCCCACTCAGCCCACTGCCGGCCTAGGTGAACAGAACCTTAGACCAGCAGCGGGCTGAGTGGATCGGTGGTGTAAGATCAATATTTTAATTTAATTTTAAATGAAGCTTCTTAAACATTTTGAAAACCTTGTTTATTTTACAATACAACACTAGTTTAGTTATATAATATATAGACTTGTAGAGAGAGACCTTCTAAAAAACATTAAAATGTATGACTGGCACGCGAAACCTTAAATTAGAGTGAATAAATAAAGACTCAGCACACCACTTCTGAAAGGTTGCCGACCCCTGGTCTAGACCAGTGGTTCTCAAACTAGGGCTGCCTCTTGTTCAGGGTTTGTTTACCTGCTGCATCCGCAACTTTGGCTGATCGCGGCTCCCACTGGCCTTGGTTCACCACTCCAGGCCAATAGGGGCTGCAGGAAGGGCGGCCAGCACATCCGTTGGCCCGCACCACTTCCTGCATCCCCTATTGGCCTGGAGCGGCAAACTGCGGCCACTGGGAGCCACGATGGGCCAAACTTGCAGATACAACAGTAAACAAACCAGCCCGGCCCACCAGGGGCTTTTCATACAGAAGCAGCGTCCCTAGTTTGAGAACCACTGGTCTAGATAATACTTAGTCCTGCCTTGAGTGCACGGGACTGGACTAGATGAGCTCTTGAGGTCCCTTCCGGTCCTATGATTCTATGATAAGATCATGGTTATCATATGCATGAAGGTTATATCAGCTGTATGGTCAAAGCCCAATGTGAGGCTTCTTCCAGGGGTTTGACTTTCAGTCAGCAAAGTATCTACCATTCTATATACCCCCTGTAAGAAAAATTCTGATTTGCAGATACTTTTGAGCTCCTCATGCAAGAAACACTTCAAACACCATTCACAGGCAACTTAACTGATGCCAATGAATTTCAGGAAAAAGGATGGAAAATGTTCATTTCACTTTTCTTAGGCCAAATCACTGCAAAATCAACTCTGTACTATCATTTTCTTGGTCGACAGCCAATAATACAAAGAACATTTATATCCATGGGAACACTAGAATATGCCCTGTAAGGAACATTCCTGTCTCGGCAAAAAGGTGGGCAGTATGACCTATTTCTTATTTTTAACTTTTGAGGTTGTGATTCTTTAGATGCAAATAAAGCCTTCTGTGCCTCTAAATACACTCCAGAGTGTTAGATCTACTGTATTTCTTCTCATCAGTGAATCCAATCTGCTGTGAGAAGGTTTTACTGTCTCTGAGTCCTTCTGAGCTAATTGAGACATTCCCAAACAATTAAGATAACCAGATGTGTCTGTTATTTGTAATTACCTGAACATGCTTTCCTTTCTGCAAGAACTATTCCATTTTTTGAGCTTTTTGAACTATTCCAGATAATGGATGGGAAGATTAACTCCTCTGAAAAGTAATCTGTTGTATGTGCCTACGGTGCCTCATTCTGATTTGAAATCACCTTCTCCCATAATTAAATACTAAAGTTGAAAACATATGTGCAAAGAAGAAATTCCTTGATTTTGTTGTATTTGCAATTCATCATGTCCAATGGTCTTTCAAACAGCATGATGGGCAAATTCTAAGACTTGAAATGTATGTAGAATGTGTTAAGTAGAAGATGTCAAAATAATGTCCCCAAAGAGGGAGGATTGCTGGAAGAACTACAATTAATTCCACTCAATGTTTTGTTAAGTAACACTGTTAGTTAAAAGGACTTCTTGGACTCCTCCGTTTCCACCTGATGCTTTTTCAACAAACCACTTGAGTTTCACTAAGTCAGATATGCCAAGAAGCAATGAAGGTAACGCTAAGAAAGAAGGAAAGGGCCTTCTTACAACAAGATCCTTAGCTCTGGAAATTTTTCTCCCATTGGTCTGACATCAGTGCCGTCAGTCACTTCCTAAAATAGCTATATGTCTTGACAGGAAAGTAATGGCTTCCTGGTGTCTGTCAGTAGTGGGAAATATAAGCAATATATCATAAGATGAAACAGATAATCAAGATGGAGCTGTCTTCCCCTGTAGATGTAGATTTCCTAAGATAACTACATCTTTAGGGAGCATCTTCAAAGGTATCTGAATAAGGGACTTTTAAAGAAATGTTTGTGAGAAAAGTTAACTAAGGAGTAAGCTATACATATTGTCCCTGTGTTATTGGCACCTTCTTATCTAGGCACTTCCTTACTCTCATTCTCAATCTGTATGCTGCCTTTAGCATCACTTTCCCTTTCCCAACTGTTCTCCTACTCTAACTAGATAAATGCTCCGTAAGTGTCTCATCTGGTAACTCTTCATCCTCCCATCTGCCATGTCTCTTGGAACCTCTCAGTATTCTGTCCTTAGGCCTCTTCTTCCACTATGGAGTCTAATTTGATAACATCTCTTTGATCCATAGTTGCAGTTAGCACTCCATATTGTGGTGTGATGGGTTCGGTCACAGTGACCCCCTTGGGACTGTCACCTGATGCGCTGAAACTATCTTTGAGCCCGTTTTCCCTGATGGCTTGGGACTCCAGAACCCTGTCTTGTCAAGCCAGACACTCAAGCCTGCTGCAACACAGACCCAGGGTCTGAACCACATCCCCAAAGCTGCAGGCTTTAACTGAAAACCATTCAGCAGGTACCCCTGTCTCCAGCACCCAGACACCCAGCTCCCAATGAGATCCAAACCCCAAATAAATCCATTTTACTCTGTATAAAGCATATAAAGGGTAAACTCATAAATTGTCTGCCCTCTGTAATACTGATTAAGAGATATGCATAGCTGTTTACTCCCTCAGGTATTAATCACTTACTCGGGGTTCAATAATAAACAGAAGTGATTTTATTAAGAATAAAAAGTAGGAATTAAGTGGTTTCAAGTAATAACAGCCAGAACAAAGTAAGTCACCAAGTAAAATAAAGCAAAAACACACAAGTCTAAGCCTAATACATTAAGAAACTGAATACAAGTAAATCTCACCCTCAGATATGTTCCAATAAGCTTCTCTCACAGACTAGACTAGACTCCTTGTTAATCTGGGCCCAATCATTTCCCTGGTACAGTTCTTGTTAGTTCCAGCTGACATTTTAAGTGAAAAGCAGGGGATTCGACATGACTGGGACCCCTTTATTCTGTTCTACCCCTTTTATAGCTTTGACAAAAGACGGGAATCCTTTCTCTCTCTTTGGGTTCCCCCCTCCTTCTAAATGGGAAGGCACCAGGTAAAGTTGGATTCCAGTATCATCTGACATGTTCACATGTCCTGTGAGACTTCATTGCCTACTCTCTGGCACACAGGTATACAGGAAGGCTTACAAGTAAACAGAGCCATCTACAACCAATTGTCCTAGTTAATGGGAGTTGTCAATATTCTAAGCCACAATTAATGGCCCACACTTTGAATAATTACAGTAGAACTTCGGAGTTATATTTCATATTCCTAGTTTCAGATACAAGAATGATACAGTCATACAAATAGGATGACTATACTCAGGAGATTATAAGATTTGTAATGAAGCCTTACAAGAGACCTTTTGCATAAAGCATATTCCAGTTACATCATAGTCACACTTATAAATATATTTTTATAAAAATATGAAGTGTAACATCACAGATAGGTCCTAAAGCTACATCTTTGCCTCTGCCCTACAACCTTCCATTCAGTCTTGCATTACTGACTATCTCTCATACATCTCCTACATGTCTTGCCATCACCTCAAACTCAGTCTCTCCAAAGCTGAATGTCTCTTCTTCTTCTTGCCACTGACAGCTCTGCCATCCTCCTTCTCTCCAAAACTCAACTTTGTCTTTTCTCACCATCTCCCCATTCTGGCCAAAACTCTTACTAAATTTAATCACATCTTCATCCACGATTAAAATCCTTTTGTTATGCGGTATCCCATCTAAAATAAGGATAACAATACTGGCCTATAGCTATACCATGAGTATTGTAGGAATTGTTTTACATTTGTGCCATTCTGTGAAAATGTAACATAGTATGTAAGTCCTGTGCTCAGTAATTATTATTATTTATTATTTATTATTTTATCCCCACTGCCAATATCTTTGTTCATGCCTTCATCATCTACCACCTTGGGTACTTGCCCCTTTCTGTCTTTCTTCTAGTTTAGGGATCTCAAACTCAAATTGCCATGAGGGCCACATGAGGACTAATACATTGGTCCAAGGGCTGCATCATTGAAATCTTTTCAAACAACAATACGAAAGTACAGTCAAAAATGAAAAAACTGAAGAGTAATATAGCATGCTATTAAAAGTCAATGTGTTAACTTTTAAAAAACTAATGAGAAAAGTCAGTGCTAATTTTGACAGTTATTTCATTTTTGGCTACTTAGCTGTCAGCATTTTGCATCAACCAGAACATCAATATTACGATGGATATCCTGAGACGAAACCAGTCTCAGTGTTGCTTGCAAATGTTCATCAGTGAGCCTTGACCTTAGCACAGGTTTGTTAATCTTCATGGAAGAGAAAAACTGTTCACATATATATGAACTTACAAACATTGCCGTTACCTTGCAGAAGCAGAGGGAGCTGGCATGGGTTCTGATGGGAACTGATGGGCTAAGAGCCATTGGCTGTGAGCATGTTCTGAACCTTACTGAAGGCAGCTAGCAGCACCTTTCAGCTGCAGGTCATAGCCCAGAACAGCAAGGGGCTGGGACTCAGGTTTTGAATCCCCCTGCCTTGGGTCATCTCTCTGTTAGAACTTCCTTTATGCAGAGCTGAGGTGCCTTCTCCTCCCACTGAGCCCAATGGGATCTCGGGGTGTTTAGCACCTTTCAGAACAGGCTGTGATAGCACGTGCATTGCAACAAAGCTCTGAAGCCAAGGGGAGTGACAGGTATGATTCAAATCATGCCACAGATGCCCAAATAAACAATCCCCTCTCGCAGACTGCTCCAAGTTAATCCCCACCTCTGGGTCTTCCTGTGCATCCTGGCTCCTGTGTATCTTTGCTAGACTTTAAGCTGTTTGAGTCTTACCAAGTACATTGCTGGCACCTAATGAAAAGAAAGGTGTTACCATAGCCACAAGAGGTATCTAGTGACATTTCAGTATATGCCCCGCCTCATCCATACCCCTGTTCCAACCCCTTCCCTAAATCCCTGCCCCAACCCCACCTCTTCCCTGCCTCCTCCCCTGAGCACTCTGCATCCCTGCTTCTCCCCTCTCCCTCATGGAAAGTCTTAAGTGTCATAAGGTGGAGAAGTGGGGACGCAGTGTGCTGCAAGGGGTGAAGGGAAGATGGAGGTAGTCGGTGCGTATTGCAGGCTGCGGGAAATAACTCCATAGGCCGCATGCGGCCTGTGGGCCACATGTTTGAGACCTCTGGTCTAGTCTGTCCAAAACCCAGCTGCTAAAGTAATTTTCTCTTCTTTCTGCTCTGACCATATCAGCACCTCCTCCTCAAATCTGTTCACTGGCTTCCTATTATCAGAGGGGTAGCCGTGTTAGTCTGGATCTGTAAAAGAAGCAAAGAATCCTATGGCACCTTATAGACTAACAGACATTTTGGAGCATGAGCTTTTGTGGATGAATACCCACTTTGTCAGATGCATGTAGTGGAAATTTCCAGGGGCAGGTATATATATGCAAGCAAGCTAGAGATAACGAGGTTAGTTCAATCAGGGAGGATGAGGCCCTGTTCTAGCAGTTGATTGAACTAATCTCATTATCTCTAGCTTGCTTTCATATATATACCTGCCCCTGGAAATTTCCACTACATGCATCTGACAAAGTGGGTATTCACCCACAAAAGCTCATGCTCCAAAACGTCTATTAGTCTATAAGGTGCCACAGGATTCTTTGCTGCTTTTACAGATCCAGACTAACACGGCTACCACTCTGATACTTGACACCATGCAAGGCACTGCATTTAGCCGTATGGAGTGGAAATCCAACAACCTCATGAAGAAACTTGCACAAATACAGACAGATATCATCTTCCTTTCCAAATGCAAACGGATGGACATCATACCAAATGGACTAAAGGTAAAAAATCCACTGCTATCTACATACTACACAGACCACAGTGAGAGATTATGCCATACTCTGTCAGAGAAACTGAGGAACCACCTGATCAGCATTTTATACTGCAAACAGGTAAACATCAAAAAAGAGCTCTCCAATCTGGAGACTCTCCTTAATAACCAAACTTCCATACAAATGAACTTCACTAAAATAAGACAGGAGATCTACATTGCTCACTTCACCTCTCTACAAAGGAAAAAGGACTGTAAGCTGTCTAAACTCCTACCTGCCACATGGGGCCACAACCGTGGTACCCCCAACCCACCCAGCAATATCGTCAATCTGTTCAACTACACGCTCAGCCCAGAAGAAAAGTCTGTCCTATCTCGGGGACTCTCTTTCTGCCCTGCCACCCCCACCACCATGATACAGTTCTGCAGCGATCTGGAAGCCTACTTTCGCCGTCTCCGACTCAAAGAATACTTTCAGGACAACACTGAACAGCGCACTGATACACAGGTACCCTCCCACCAACAGCACAAGAAGAAGAACTCCACATGGACTCCTCTTGAGGGTCGAAATGACAGTCTGGACCTCTACATTGAATGCTTCCGCCGACGTGCACAGGCAAAAATTGTGAAAAAACAACATCACTTGCCTCATAACCTAAGTCATGCAGAACACAATGCCATCCACAGCCTCAGAAACCACCCTGACATTATAATCAAAGAGGCTGATAAAGGAGGTGCTGTTGTCATCATGAACAGGTCTGACTACCAAAAGGAGGCCTCCAGACAACTCTCCAATACCAAATTCTACAGGCAACTTCCCTCAGATCCCACTGAGGAATACACTAAGAAACTGCACCATCTACTCAAGACAATCCCTACACTAACACCGGAACAAATCAACATACCCTTAGAGCCCTGACCAGGGTTATTCTATCTACTACCCAAGATCCACAAACCCGGAAATCCTGGACGCCCCATCATCTCAAACATTGGCACTCTCACAAAAGGACTGTCTGGATATGTGGACTCTCTACTCAGACCCTATGCCACCAGCACTCCCAGCTATCTCCGTGACACCACTGATTTCCTGAGGAAACTACAATGCATTGGTGACCTTCCAGAAAACACCATCCTAGCCATCATGGATGTAGAGGCTCTCTACACAAACATCCCACACACAGATGGAATACAAGCGGTCAGGAACAGTATCCCTGATGATGCCACAGCACAATTGGCTGCTGAACTCTGTGCCTTTATCCTCACACACAACTATTTCAAATTTGACGACAATATATATCTCCAGATCAGTGGCACTGCTATGGGCACCCGCATGGCCCCACAGTATGCCAATATTTTTATGGCCGACCTGGAACAATGCTTCCTCAGCTCTCGTCCACTCACACCCCTTCTCTACCTACGCTACATTGATGACATCTTCATCATCTGGACCCATGGGAAGGAGTCTCTGGAAAAATTCCACCATGATTTCAACAGCTTCCACCCCACCATCAACCTCAGCCTGGACCAATCTACACGGGAGGTCCACTTCCTAGACACCACAGTGCAAATAAGTGAGGGTCACATTAACACCACCCTATACCGAAAACCTACCCATCACTATGCCTACCTTCATGCCTCCAGTTTCCATCCTGGGCATATCACACAATCCATTGTCTACAGTCAAGCACTGAGGTACAACCGCATCTGCTCTAACCCCTCAGACAGAGACCAACACCTACAAAATCTCCACCAAGCATTCTCAAAACTATAATACCTGCACGAGCAAATAAGGAAACAGATCAACAGAGACAGACATGTACCCAGAAGCCTCCTACTGCAAGACAAACCCAAGAAAGAAACCAACAGGACTCCACTGGCCATCACATACAGTTCCCAGCTAAAACCCCTCAAACGCATCATCAGGGATCTACAACCCATCCTGGACAATGATCCCACACTTTCACAGGCCTTGGGTCACAGGCTAGTCCTCGCCCACAGACAACCTGCCAACCTGAAACATATTCTCACCAGTAACTGCACACCGCACCATAGTAACTCTAACTCAGGAACCAATCCATGCAACAAACCTCGATGCCAACTCTGCCCACATATCTACACCAGCAACACCATCATAGGACCTAACCAGATCAGCCACACCCTCACCAGTTCATTCACCTGCACATCCATCAATGTAATATACTCCATCATATGCCAGCAATGCCCCTCTGCTATGTACATCGGCCAAACTGGACAGTCTCTACAGAAAAGGATAAAGGAACACAAATCAGATATTTGGAATGGCAATATACAAAAACCTGTAGGAGAACACTTCAACCTCCCTGGCCACACTATAGCAGACCTTAAGGTGGCCATCCTGCAGCAAAAAAACTTTAGGACCAGACTTCAAAGAGAAACTGCTGAGCTTCAGTTCATCTGCAAATTTGACACATCAGCTCAGGATTAAACGAAGTCTGTGAATGGCTTGCCAACTACAAAACCAGTTTCTCCTCCCTTGGTTTTCACACCTCAACTGCTAGAACAGGGCCTCATCCTCCCTGATTGAACTAACCTCATTATCTCTAGCTTGCTTGCATATATATACCTGCCCCTGGAAATTTCCACTACATGCATCTGGCGAAGTGGGTATTCACCCACGAAAACTCATGCTCCAAAACGTCTGTTAGTCTATAAGGTGGCTTCCGATTGTTACTGTACCAGATACTGTATCAAGCTCCTCGTCTTTGTCTTCAAACCCTAGCATGATCTCCTCTCTTACAGCACATTATGTTTGTTTTGTTACATTGTTGTTATTATTAATGTTGTTATTGTTTTCACCTTCACTTATTGCAAGGTTTTTGCAAAAAGGTGAATCTTGTACCATACTCTACAAACGCTAATGGTAGAGCTCAATCTAATTTCCTCTGGTAGCTCATTCAACAGAACACTAACCTAAAAATATTTTATCCAGCTCTTGAGGACTATGCCCTGGGCATTTTTAGCTGTGTTGTCCCAGAGGAACACTACTGTCTCAGTGGGTCATAAACACAGTAGCAGAGACTTCTGTAGTTTTTTCCCAACATGCTGCAGGCCTTAAAGATCACAGCCTGGACATGGCACTGAAAATTATTGGAGCTAATAAGGGGAGCAGAAGACCAATATGATGTGTTTTTAGCATTTTATTCTTGCTAAAACAGACAGGCTGCTGCATGCATTGTAAGTTAGCCTCCACTTGCAGCCCCAGCTACAGTGTATTCTGGAGGTGAAGAATGCATTGATCACTGTGGGTAGATTGGCCTCTACTCCTGGGTGAATTCTGCACCACTGTGTGGGCACAGAATTCATCTCATCCACAGATTTCTTTGCTTCCCCACAGAAAAATAACTTCTGAGGGGAAGCCAAGGGAAGCTGCAAGAGTAGTCACTTGCTCCTCCCTGGCAGTCTGGAGCAGCTGGTGGAGATGTGAATCAGCGTGGGAGTATGGCAGGCTTGGTATTTAGTTGTTCCCATTGTTGTTAGTGAATTGTTTCCATTTTTAGTGAATATCTCCAGGAGCATAAAACAGGTGTAAAAGTTTTAAGGCTCCTTTACATTGCCAGAATAATGTAAATGAGCCTTATTGTAAAGAACAATGTGGCCTTAGAACTGTTTATGCTGCTTTAGTTATGCTTTAGTGCTTAGAACTGGCCTAAATTTTTGGATTGAAAATTTTTCCTGTCAAAATGCACTCCATGAACTGTTTACTACTAACCTTTCTGATATGATCAGTAGCCAATATAAATTTGCTCTTCAGTTGCCTATGATGTAATTCTAAGCATATGGATGCATATATTTGTTCACTAATGACTAGAAATAAAGAGTGAAACCTAGCTATTTTTCTATTAGATGAAGGGGATTTGGGGATTTCCTTCAGTCCTCCCCACTCCCATTCCCCATCCTTTGTATTGTAGCTTAAATAAATAAGCAACACAACTGAAACTGGTGTGATTATATTGTGTTACTTTGACAAATTAAACTTTCAGAATTTTGCAGAATTTTAAAATGCAAAATTTTTATTTTTGTGTGTGCAGAATTCCCCCAGGAATACCCAGAGAGGTGGAAGGACACATTTCATTGCCATCTGAAGTAGTGATATTTTTGGTAAGACCCAAAGACTTTTTGCTCTTAGTGAATAGAAGGCAGATGCTTTTGACCGATGGAGCAAGTCTTTCCACTGCTTTCAGTAAGGACTTCTCATTTCCCACCAACGTCATTTCACTCTTGCCTACATTCAGTCAGACATAGCCACTCTTTATGCATGCACTGATTTCCTGCAGGCCTTTGACATCTTTGTGACAGAACTGATCATATCTGTGGAGAAGAAGATACAAAGTTGAGTGTGGCCAGCCTATTGCTGGCAATGGAGCTCCTGGAATCAGATATCCTCTCCAAGAGGTCTCACCTCTCCTTCAGACTTCCTTATCTTCTTAAATGGATTAAAAGCTGGCTAACAGATAGGTCTCAAAATATAAATGTAAACTGGGAATCATCATCGAGTGAGTGACTTTCTAGTGAGATCCCACAAGGATCAATTCTTGGTCATAAGCTATTTAACATTTCATCAGTGACCTGGAAGAAAACACAAATTTATCATTGATAAAGTTTGCAGACACAAAAATTGGAGGACTGGTAAATAATTAAGAGAATGGGTCACTGGTACAGCGTTATCTGGTCTCTTGGGAAACTGGGCACAGGAATGCAATATCCATTTTGGTACGGCTACATGTAAATGTATACATCTAGGAACAAAGAATACAAGACATGCTTACAGGATGCGGAAATTCTATCGTGGGAAGCATTAACTGAAAAATATTTGTGGGTAGAGGTGTATAATCAGTTGAATATGAGCTCCTAGTGCAATGCTGTAGCCAAAAAGGTAATGCAGTCCTTGGATGTTGTAAGGAGGCGCCCTGGCTCCCCACCTCGCCTGAGAGGGACGAGCCAGAGCAGGTGCCTCAGTGGGCGGAGCCAGCACTGCCTGTCCCCGCCCCCCGGAAGTCAAGGGGCGGGACAGGAAGTATAAAAGCCCGGCCCCAGCGCTCAATTGGGCGCAGGCTGCCGGAGAGGACAGACGCTGGTGCCCGGGCTCCCGCCGGGCCCAGCCTGCCCCGCGCCCACTACCCAGAGGAGCGCTGGCCGGACCTGCCCCGCGCCCATTACCCAGAGGAGCGCTGGCCGGACCTGCCCCGCGCCCACTACCCAGAGGAGCGCTGGCTGGACTTGCCTCAGATCCGGTACCCGGAGGAACGTCGGCCTGACCTGCCGTGTACCTGATACCCCGAGGAGTGGCCTGAGCTGCCCCACGACCGGTACCCGGAGGAGCCCATGGTCTGGGACCCCCCAGATGACGTTGGCAAGGACCAGGTACCCAGAGAGGGGGAGGTCGGAAGTGGCCCGGGGGTAGCCGACCCTGGTTTGGCTCCGGAAGAGCCCGAACCCATGTCAGTGTGTTGCGGCCAGGATCCCCACTGACCGCAGCGGGTCTTAACCGCTGCTAGGGCCCTGGGCTGGAACGCAGTGGAGTGGGAGGGCCTGCGTTCCCCCTGCCACCCATAACCGGGTGGCAGACTCCCCCTCTTCCCGCCTATTGCCACTGCTCTGTCCTGATCCAGAGGGCCAGAGCTAACTAGACTTGTGTTTGGTGCCCCGCCCTGCCAAGGGCCCGGGCTGATACTGTGTTTGCTCAGCCCCTGCTAGAGGTCTGAGCTTGAACTGCTACTGCCCCGCCCTGCCAAGGGCCTGGGCTGATACTGTGTTTGCTCAGCCCCTGCTAGAGGCCTGAACTTGAACTGCTACTGCTCCGCCCTGCCAAGGGCCTGGGCTGATACTGTGTTTGCTCAGCCCCTGCTAGAGGCCTGAGCTTGAACTGTTACTGCCCCGCCCTGTCCACAGGCTGGGGCTTATTTACTTTGAAAGCCCCGACCCCGGCTAGAGGGCTGGGGCTCTACCTTGTTTGCAGACCCTGTACCCCCTGAACACCTGCAGAGGGGCTAAGCCTACCCGGACTGCAGCGTGCTAGGAGGCGCCCTCGCTCCCTGCCGCGCCTGAGAGGGACGAGCCCCAACACGACCGGCTTATAGATGTATAAACAGGGTAAATTTTAGTTGCAGTAGAGAATTTATCATGGAGCAGGTCCTCAAAGAAACCATTTTGAAGCACTTGAAGGAGAGGAAGGTGATCAGCAACAGTCAACATGGATTCACCAAGGGCAAGTCATGCCTGACAATCTGATTATCTTCTATGATGAGATAACTGGCTCTGTGGATATGGGGAAAGTGGTGGACATGATATTTTTATCAGCAATGTTCCAGGCACGAAATTCTCCAGGAAGTTGTCATTTTGCAGTCCTCAACAATGTGTGTCATGGTTTGTGGCTGCCCACCTTGACATAGTGGACTGTTTCTAAAACGCCACTGAAATTCTGCTGCAGCACAAATTCCATGTCCAGTATGAAACCAGTTAAGCAGCTCCACTGCCTTCATGATAAATCAAACTCAGGTAGATGCTGAGTGTGGTTTGAGACAAAATAATTATTTGTCACTTTCTCTGCAGACCATGAAGCTCACCATGGGTCCTCTACTGTAAATCCTTACCACCTGGTAAATTTATCCAGAGTGGGCGCTGTGAGGGAAGTCGACCTTGTGGTGGATTAAACAAGTCTTTAGTTATCAGTATCACACAATTTTGTCATGAGCTTTGCTACACTTTCCTCTCTGCAAACACTGGGTGGAGCAATATTGCAGAGATCTGTAGATTTATGTGTACCTTAAATAATACACATGGTGGAATTAAGTTGTATGTTGATCATCCATGTGTGAGATGAGTGAGCCTATACTGGAGCACAGTACTGCTCCATTGAGTAACAAAGTTCCAAGGCTGAGCATTGGTGCTCGTTCTAGCCAGTTTTCCAAACAGGTTGTTGTGTGTTTTGACCTTAGTCACTGTCTTTGTAAGATGATCACGATCTGTGAGAGTTCTATCCAACGTGACACCTTGATAGACCAGGTGTGAATGTCAAAGATGAAACTCAGACTAAATACCAGTATTTCAATCCAAATGGGACTGTGTGTGTGTGTGAGCCCAAAACAGTAAGAGATTGAGTAGGGAAGGGAAGTAGGCATGGACTGTACAAATAAATACTACCTTATATTATGTTTAAGGTCTCAAAAAGAGGGAATAAAGCAGAAAGAAGGCAAAAGAATACACCAGCCCATACACCAGCCCACCAACAAGTGCTTTTTTGGTGGATGATCCCCTTGGTTTGATATTAATTTTATTAAATTTAATTATACCTGGCACCAATCAGGTGGGAAAAAGTTAATCTTGTGAGCCTAAAGGTGCTGTAAAATGGTGTTATTATAGATTTGTTTTTTCTTTCCTTCTCTTGGTGGTTTCATTAAAAATCACTTAGTTGGTTTTCCCTAGATTTCTTATGTGCTATGGTGCAATCAATATGGGATGGGGCATGGGCTAGTGGTTAGAGAAGAGAAATAGGCATTGGGGAGGACCCATGGACTCAATTCCTGATAGTCACTGCGTTGTTTGAACACATCATTTAATCTCCTTGTTCCTCATTTTGCCCATATGTAAAATGGGGATAATAATACCTATCTCATTCAGGCATTGCGTGATTTAACTAACTGGTATCGGTAAAACATTTGGGGATCCTTGGGTGAAAAGTAATATGGGTCTGAGCCAAAATCCACAGAAGTTGGTGGGAGTCTTTCCAGTGGGCTGTGGATCAGGTCATGTGTAAGTTGGGCCATGATTTTGTCACAAAGATCATAGAATTTGAATAAAGCCTGTGAAATGCCTGCAAACCCTGTGAAATGCCTCCCCAACCAAATGGCATTGTGACTTGGTGCATGGGGTCTAAGTGTCACTCAAGTTGGGCCCAACTATCCCTACTCCCTTCCGTCTCCACTTGCAGAGGGGGGAACACACCAAACCTGAACCCCATGTGCTAGATTGCAATGCCAATCAAATTTGGCCTTCTGCCCTCTCCATCTCCATCTCCAAAGGGGCAAACACATCAAACCTGAGTGGAGTTGCAGCCATGTCCACTAGGTCGTAATAAGAGCAGGGAGCCAGGCTCAGCCCAGCCCCATGGCACAGGAACTGCTGCAGCAAGGTGCATGCAGGGTGTGCTCATTTGTCAATCTCCCCTCCACCCCCTTTTCCATAATCTCCCCCCTACACACACCTGTGCTGTGAAATTAAGTAAAAATTTCTGTTACAAAATTGTAGTTTAAAGTAACATTATCATGAACATTGTTTACCCGGGCTGTTCTCATTCAGAATCTTGTATTTCCAAATAAAAATTTAAGGTCAGGGAATTTTATAGGAAGTTAGTATAGCTTATTGGTTTTTAAAAATTCATGTTTTCTAAATTCCCAGTATTATTTTCCCTTTGCTTTTCCTTACTATATAACTTTAATTACCCACACCATCTGGAAAAAAAGCTTTAAACTGAAATTCTCATCTCCACAGTTCTAGTTGAGCACTTCAAGATTTTCTCCTTTTGCAAATTCTGTGTGTGGGTCAAACTAAGGCCTAAATCATCAAAGCTGTTTAGGTGCTTAATTCCCTTTAGGGATCTGGGATTAAGGACCTTAAAGTGGGCATACACATGTGTATTTTGGCATATCAAGTCAAGTGGCCTGATATTAAGTTACCAGGTTCCCAAAACAGTGAAATCAATGAGAACTGTGGGTCCTGAGCATCTCTGAACATGAAGCTACAAAATTTAGGGCCAAATCATTGAAGATGGATACTCAGCTGTTTGCAGTATTATGCTCACTAGCCTGAAGACAGATTTGGAGAAGAGGAACAACAAAAAGACTAGCCATAATTCTCCTTTACAAGGCAGCACGCCACCACTCTTGCAGGATAAAAAGGTGGTAAAAGGGGACAGAAATAGGCCTCAGAGATTAATGGTAGGTACAGAACTGGCATAATGGCTCTCCAGCAGGGTCCATCCTGTGCCCTAGCTTAGGCAATGTGTCAGGGGTAGGCTGGGAGATGGAAATGGTGTAGCTAGAGTGCACTGTGCTCTTGGCTATTCTGAGCTAGTGTAATGGCCCAAAAAGG
This sequence comes from Gopherus evgoodei, assembly GCF_007399415.2. Classification (NCBI taxonomy): domain Eukaryota; kingdom Metazoa; phylum Chordata; order Testudines; family Testudinidae; genus Gopherus; species Gopherus evgoodei. The sequence continues at coordinate 202,705,592 of NC_044324.1, read as the reverse complement.
GCTGTTGCATGCCAGCACACCTCAAAGCACTCCTAGTGCTCCTCCAACTTATTCTAGATGCTAGACATAAGGAGGCACAAATCCTCTCCCTCACTTGTTCAGAATTTATAAACTCATTCAGAACACTGTGGTCCAGACCTCCACTCTGGGGGGACATACAAACACGTTACTGTGGATTCTGAAAGGAGCAGTAATGACACAACCCCCCCTTTTTTTCGCACACCTCTGAAAAATATTGGCACAAAGTGTGTCAGTTTTTGATTTTGAAGAAGTAGTTATCTGACACAGGAAGGTTCTGCTTGAGCTATATCACTCTGGTTGCATACCAGGGAAAGCAAAAAAGCATTGGAGAGAAGAGTATTGGTTAATGGAACTGAACTGGGAATCTTTACCTGTGAATCAGAAGAAGAGTACCACTCTGAATTGCCAATCGTGTTTTTTTTCAAAGGACTTGCATCAATATTTGGGATGTGTCTGAGCTCAGGGTGATTTTTTTTTCCTGAATTAATTTACCCTTCACTTAGGACAGAAGAACCCCATGCACTGCTACAGACTAGGGACTGAGTGGCCAGGAGGCAGTTCTGCAGAAAAAGACCTCGAGGTTATGGTGGACGAGAAGCTGGATATAAGTCAACTGTGTGCCCTTGTTGCCAAGAATGCAAATGGCATTTTGGGCTGTATAAGTAGGAGCATTGCCAGCAGAGCAAGGGACTTGATCATTCGCCTCTGCTTGGCATTGGTGAGGTCTCATCTGGAGTACTGTGTCCAGTTTGGGGCCCCACTCTACAAGAAGGATGTGGAAAAATTGGAAAGAGTTTAGCGGAGGACAACAAAAATTATTAGGGGGTTGGAGCACATGCCTTATGAAAAGAAGCTGAGGGAACTGGGATTATTTAGTCTGCAGAAGAAAAGAAAGAGGGGGGATTTGATAGCTGCTTTCAACTACTTTAAAGGGGGTTCCAAAGAGGATGGATCTAGACTGTTTTCAGTGGTAGCAGATGACAGAACAAGGAATAATGGTCTCAAGTTGCAGTGGGGGAGGTTTAGGTTGGATATTAGGTAAAACTTTTTCACTAGAAGGGTGGTGAAGCACTGGAATGGGTTACCTAGGGAGGTGGTGGAATCTCCTTCCTTAGAGGTTTTTAAGGTGAGCCTTGACAAAGCCCTAGCTGGGATGATTTAACTAGGGATTGGTCCTGCTTTGAGCAGGGGGTTGGACTAGATGACCTCCTGAAGTCCCTTCCAGCCCTGATAGTCTATGATTCTATGATACCCACCCACTCAGTAAATAACCTGTTTCACATATATGTACTTTGAGATATAGAGATTGGATAGTATATGATGTTTCATTAATAAATTGTTAGCCTAGGGCTGGAAATTGTGTTAGCTAAAGTTTCCATGCTCTGGGAGATAGGAGTTGCATGTAACGTGGAAAGGATATTGTCCTCTGCAAGTGATGTCTAAATCTGGCAGTTGTTTTCAATAGGGCACCATAATGAACATGAGTGGGAGATCATCTAAAAGGCGGACAATCCACCTGCTCAGCACACAGCTGCAGCAGTTCTCAGATGCAGCTGCCATCACTCTTTCAGGAAGTAGAGTCATTGAAGCTCCATGTTGTGCTGGCATGCAGGAATACAGGAATAGGAAGATGGATCCAGGATAATAAGCCTCCGTTATTATCAGTGGCCCAGTACATTGCAATAATTCCCTCTGCAATCCTGCAGAAAGAATTGGCCACCTAGGTAGAAAATCTGCTGAGCAGCAGCTACAGAAAAGCATGTGGGAGAAAGGAGATGAAGGATATGCATAAATATATATTATATGATCAAAATGTAAAATCTGACATTTCTCTAGTTGTGATGCTGCAAAGCATAGTATCTGCAATACTAGAAGTACTGCAAAATGGTGGTTTTTCTATTAAGGGTAAATAAAATGAGGGTGAAATTTTAAGTTGAGGAATTTGCTGTTGCTAGAAGGCAAATTACTACACGCAGTACTACAAAAGAACAGGGGTAAACAATGCAATATGCTGTGAATTGAGAATGCATGTGCAGTAATGTCATGAATACATTAACTTCGTTCATTGTCAAGGCAAGTGACAGTGGCTGAGTGAAATCCAGAAAGGAACTATTGTCACTATGGAGCTCATACAGCTACAGTCACATCTCTGCTAATAACCAGGTCTATTCTATTTACATTTGACATGGTGATCGAAAGGCTTTTTTTTATTTTATTTTTTCCCGACACAGAAAAGTCCACTGAGCTATCTATTCAGATTCAAGTCTTACCCCAAAACAGGAGGATGATTAGACAAAACATCTGATTCATTCATTACTAAGGGGATTCGATTTTGTTTCTAATTTTATGAAGTCTATATTCATCTCAGCCTATGTTTCCTGCTAAGAGCAATGACTAAATCTTTTGCATGCCAATAAATTTTATTTTTGAACTGGAAAAAAATGTGAAGGAGCAAATAATAAAGATACTTTGAGACCAGAGGATAAAAGGTGCTGCAGAGAGGTGCAAAGTACATAGCAAATTAATGAAAGCCACTCAACATGCCATTAAGATTGGCAAATATCATCATTTCTACAGGGAAAGTGAACCACAGAGGACTTTAGTGACATGTCTAAAGTCACACATAATTCTAGGGCAGAGATGGGACTATAGAATTTAGAGCTCCTGGCCCTCAATCCTGTGCTTTAGCCACCAGAAACTCCCCTCAAAAGCTAATCAATTTATATCCCATTTTAATTATGGTAGGTCTGCATGTGACTTATTGTATTCAGAATTTACCCAAGGCAGGAAGGTAAACATCCCATTGTGCTGGATTGGAGCAAAGAAAATCCTGGAAAATGTTGCAATTGTCTATGGAAAGAGCCAGTGGCAGATTATTAGGTCCAAAATTAAAACGCAGGAAGGATTCTTTAAATTGTTGATCCTTTCCCCCTCTAAAAAAAAGTCAGGTTGCCATCTAAAATGGACAGCATTAGAGAAATTGTGTGCACTGATTAATACATGTGGGCTAAAGTATGGCTTTGAGAGTCAGTGGAGTGCCGTGGGAATGGGAGTAAGGGAAGACGGCCCCACTCGAGCAGAGGTGAATAAAGTTTAATGGCCTCAAGGGTGCAGAAGCGACACTGCTTCAGCACTAACTATACAACAAGTGTTGAGTGTTCCCCTCCTGGTGCCACCTGACCTGCAAGGGAGGAGATATTGGTCCCAGACCAATGCAGCACAACCAAGAAAGCTAGTGTCTCTGGGCTGGTCTACACTAGGGAAGGGGATCGATCTAAGATACGCAACTTCAGCTACATGAATAACGTAGCTGAAGTCGAAGTATCTTAGATCGAGTTACCTACCGTCCTCACGGCACGGGATCTATGTCCGCGGCTCCCCCTGTCGACTCCATTGTTCGCGTTGGTGGAGTTCCGAAGTCGACAGGAGCACATTTGGGGATCAATATATCGCGTCTAGTTGAGACACGATATATCGTTCCCCGCGAAATCGATTGCTACCCGCCGATATGTCCGGTAGTGAAGACGTACTCTTTGTCCACATACATACCCTGTCACTTAGAGAGTTGGCCCATTATGGCTGCTGGAAATATGGAGCACTGTGCACCCTGCTTCCCCTCTCTAGTGTACAGCTGACTATTATTTTATCCTAAATGTTTTTTCCCCTTGTGACAAAGGCACCTAGTAATGTTCTTACAGTTAAGTGTCTCTGAGTTTTCCCAGGATAAATATACCACATGCTCCCAGCTGCGTTTCATTATTGGAACAGTGTGAGCCCAGGACTAATATCTTTTTTCCCCCTATGCATTTGGTTTTTGGAGGAAAAAAATAAAACCTGTTTGGGTAAAATTTTCAGAAGTGTCCAAGTGACTTTGAAGCCTAAGTTCCATTGTCTTTCAAAAAATAAATAAAAAGATCAGACGTTTCTAAATTTTACACTGAGAACAACGATTTCACTGCCAAATGGACTCAAACACTGTTATTAATTCACATGGTACAGTGCTTTGAAAATACCAAGAAGTGTAGACAAATATCAAAATTAGTGTTATTAGCATGTTAATTTTAATATCCCTTTAACCTATTGATTAGCCAAACAGAAGGAAACGGCATCTTTTCATGCAGTTTGCTTTTAAAGTAATTGGATTCAAATGCACATCTGTACTACTAAGCCAATATTTTCAACCTTTCTTCTACCAATCCCTCTCCCCTCTCCCTCCCCAATTGTTTAACCTCCCATCTCCAGCTCTGGCATAGATATAAACCTTTATTTGTGAATATTCCGATAAGCACTTTGCCTCCAACTATATTGTTCAAATACTGGCATCATTGTTACAGCTGTAATTGTTACTATCAAGACACAGTTCTTTGTAATTAGAAAGTCAAGATGGTATTCAGCAGTATGGCAGCACAGATTCTTATTTGTTAGACTATTAGAAAAAAAATGTTTACAGAGAAAACAGTGTCATTGTTTAGTGCTCTTAATTGACCATCTGCCTGGTAAAGAAATGTCCAAAGAAGGATAAATAAGACTATAGTACACTTATTTATTTATTTTCTTTGTGCAATGAGTAAATTAGAAAAGGCAACAGCAGAGACAAACTAGACAAGACATTGCTAAATCAGACTGCAAGTGAAATCATGTCATGCATATATTAACGTTTATTTCTCTCAGTGTCAAGGCCAGTATTTGAATCCTCCTCAAAGTTTGTTGGGAAGAAAAAGGAGGCCAGATCTTGGTGGGCACTGTGGAGTTGACAGCATTCATCTTTTAACAAAGTCAAGCATATGCTGCTTTGAGTGCAGCATCTTTGCATGCTCAATGATGTGTTTAATGTCACCTTTCCCACTGTAAATCATCCCTGAGTAAATCCACAAGGGAGAGTGAAACTAGGAGTTAAGCAGGAGAGAAATAAAATTCATGAACATGTGGTTCTATCTCAGGGAGTTTGGTACTTATTGACAAGAGAGATTCACACCTGATAGGGCCGAGAGCTAATTTGTAGCCGGGCTGTTTTTCTTCTGCCTTAAAGGAATGCTTTTTCATATTTAATGTGCATTTTCCTCTGTGCATGTGTGCATGCGTGTGTGTGTGTGTGTGCTTTAACACTGCTTTTGCTAGAGGAAATTCTTTTCTTGTTGCTTAGCAAAAATATATTTTTCAAGTCTTGATCTGATCCAAAATTCTTTTTTATTCCTGTAAAAAAAATAAAGGAGGAGTGGTCGGTCTTCATGAGATTTACTTCAAAGGTATCATTACACAGGCACATCTCTTAGGCACAGAGGATTTGATCTGATCGGGCAACATTTGTTTACAGTTTTAAAATGAAAAAAAATAAAAAAGAAGTATCAAACTAAACCAATATGGTAAATGACCAAGCTGATCTTTTACCCTATTTGTCTTCCAACATTTCAGGTGGAAATAATCCAGTACATTTATATGTTGATTTATTACAGCATTGAATAAAAATATTGGGGAGAAGCAACAGAAGCAGCAAAGCAACAAAACAAAACAAAAACAAAAACAAATGAAAAAAGGAAATAACACAAGTATTACATTAAAAAACACTAAATATTTTATTCCTGGTGAATAATCAAAGACTTTAAACTCTTGGTTCTTTATCGATATTCTTCAGGTACTCGTTAGTCTGTGTTTCAGTTTTCCCCTTTGTAAAATGTCTACATCAAGGAGACAACATGACAGTACACTGCACTATACGAACAAAGTAAAATCTAGACAGCTAGGCTGAAAATTAGTGCTGGGAGGGCCGGAAACTTAATAAGGGCATAGGGCATTCAAGTTCTGTCTACAAGAGCAGCTAAACCAGTTTCAGCATCACTTGTAGGGAAAACCTGTCACTGCAGGTTTGCTTTACCAACTGTTTCTTCCTTTCCTATGTAAGTTGATGCTCACAGATATGGCCCCTTGGTGGAAGTGAACTTGTTATTATTTATGATTAATTATTAATTTGCCTTACTGGTTTATATTAAAGTGAAAATTAAGTTGCAGTGTTCAGCGCAGGTCTGTGTGTGAGTTTGTGAGAGGAGCAAGGGAGATGCTTTCATATTTTAAAGAACTTACCAGATGTTTTCATTACTATTTAGTTTTTAAAGAATTTAACATGAGGTAACATCATTGCTGCTGCTGCACTGGCTACTGACTTCCCAGGGTATGACATCAAAGAGTCACCACGGCACATCTGTACAGCGGGGCATATTCCAGGGTATATAATAGTGGAACTGCCTCCTGCAAGGCTGACGGCAGTGTGCTTACAGATGAACAGCCACTCCAGTAGTGACAGGCTGACAATGACCAGAGTTACTGCGACAGACAATTTGCCCATGCTAGATAACATTAAAGAAAACTGAGAATCACTGACCAAGCAGACAATATTTTAACAGTTCCACAATGAAAAATGTACTCATGGTTCAGAGTGGATTTTCTGTCTGTTAAATCCCTCCTTTGTCCATCTCTTTACTTTATTCCTTCTGGTAGCCCTCTCATTCTCAGTCCCTCCTCTGTCTCAACCTCTCTCTTTTTTCTTTTCATCTCTGTGTACCAGCCACAGTTAGCTTCCTCTTTTTCTTCCCTCCCTTTCTTCTTCTCTCAAATATAGACTATTTCTGAACTACGTCAAAACATACAGCAATGTCGGTTTTCTTCTCCACCAAATTTGGGAAAAAGTCCCTTCTTTCTCTCACTCATTTTTCTTCACCATGCCCAAACATATTACATTGTTTCTATGAGTAAACACCTCAATTTCTCCATTTCTCTATATCTTTTATTAGTTCCAATTCCTCTCTTTTTAAAGAATGATTTCTTCCCCTTTTACTAGAGCACTCAGTTCCAATTGTAAATGCAGTAACTTACATCAGCATATGTGGAAGCCTGGGAGGTATGGACTCTTCTCAGATACTATAGCCCTTTCATGAGTTATAGACACTAGATTTTATGACCTCAAAGATCTTTTTTTACATCTTTCAACTCTGAACCAAGAGGTAAAAGCAGACATGGAAATATCTGATTCTGCAGAGATAGAAAAACCTGATAAGATAATTTTCTGTTTGTGCAAACCTATACCATAGCATGTGGGCATGGTCAGTGATAAGGAAAAGTCTCTATATTTAGTGGAAGCATCAGATAAAAGTAAACCTGAGTTTTAAGTGTTGATGTCCTCATATTCATTTCACTTCATAGAGTGCATTTGGGTTTTGTTAGTATCATAACATAACGTTTTCAAAAAGGTCTTTCTAAACTGCACCAGCATGTTTTTTCCCCCCATGCACTAAATGTGGGAGCACGTCCCATTCTTCACTTACGATTAACAAGTTGTTTTCATAAAACATAAAACTGCTGTGCAGATTTCGATTAGGAAAGCAAACTACACATGTTGCATGCAGGTTTTGTATGCACAAATTCTGGAGTGCAGCTTCAAGTGCCAGCCTCAGAAAAAGCAGTTCATAAAATCTGATTAAAACCAGTGTTTTTAAGCTCATGCATGTATAGCTACTTGTTCAATTTGTTTAGTCCAGTGGTCTCCCTTATTAGGCGCCTTAGGGTTTTTCTTTTGATTTGACAGGATGATTATAATGAGAGCTCCTTACTACTTCTCCACCAGGGTATCAGCCCACTTGCTCTCACTCTCTGCTGCATAGCTTGTGATTAATGTGGAACAGTCAGAAACCCTTCAGATCAGCAGAATTTTTGGGATTCTATTATAAAACCAAAGCGCATGCTGACCGCACACAGCCCTCTGCGATGCCAATTAAAGATAACATCATTCTGATTTGGCACTGCTCATGACACCACCTTTTCTTGGTAGAAACCTTTTCAGAGTCAACAATTACCCTTTCCACTTCTCTATAACCACTGTTCATTACAAACATAGGGCCAGATTAGTGACCCACGTGAATGTGGCTGTTCAGGGCAGTAAGGAGAAGTGAGATACCCCTTCCTCCACCGCTCCCTCCACCCTCCACACAAACTCCCCAACTCCCTATCCTCCACATTAATGCTCCCTAGGTGACGTGCACCTGATATTCCTCCCTCTGCCAAGTGGAGAGAGATGAGGAGTGGATTGGGTCAAGACAAGTAGAGCTGATTGGCAGAAGGGAGTCACAATTCCTTCCCAAGCCTCTTCCTGGGGTAGCACAGCTGCATGTTCCCCTTTACACAGGACTGAGCCTAAAAGCTCAATCTAGGCTGTAGTCAGCAAAACCTATGTGAGAAGCAGAGAGCCAGCAGTTCACTAGGAAGCTATGCTCCTCACCCTTATATCAGGTACTCTTCCACTAGCCTTTGATCACTTCAGAGACAGATGCTGGAACATATCTAAGACAGGGAGCTGAGATTTAGTGCATGTAGTCGTGGAGAGGGCAGCTGCCCACAACCCTCTGAAACATACCACAGCTGTTCCTTCTCCATCTATCACCCATTCAGATACTGTGAGAATCCAGGATATTAAACCGCATTGGTCAAATAATAGTCACAACATCCAGCATTTAAAGAATTTTGGGGTGTGATGGGAATTATTTGTGATTAATCAGCATTCAGAATATTTGGTGACTGTCACAAGTGAGCAGAGGGATTATTCACAAAGCATCCAGTGTTGGTTACCTTGGTGCGAACCTCTCTTTTGAGCCGGTTTGGGATGTACAGTGCCCTCCTGTATCAATTTGTTTTATTTCACTTAAAGAAAAAAAGTTACACTAAATCACAGTTGCACATTCTTAATACAATATAAGTGTGTCCATACAAATGAGGTTGCATTGCTTTAAATAAATCAGTATCTAAACTGATTTAGTTAAACTGGTGTTCAGCTGACTGTAGACAAAACCTTGGTGTTTGAACTTCTAAACTGGTCAAGCCACTGTGCTACTATCATAACCTAGTCCCAGATTTGGACCTTAGCGTCCAAAATATGGGGGTTAGCATGAAAACCTCCAAGCTTAGTTACCAGCTTGGACCTGGTAAAGCTGCCACCACCCAAAAAATTAGAGTGTTTTGGGGCACTCTGGTCCCCCCAAACCTTCCCTGGGGACCCCAAGACCCAAATCCCTTGAGTCTCACAACAAAGGGAAATAAACCTTTTCCCTTCCCCCCTCCAGGTGTTCCTGGAGAGAGACACAGAAGCAAGCTCCGTGAATCTAAACAGAGGGATTCCACCCTCCCTGTTTCCAGCCTTGGAAAACAGAAGTACCGAGAGCTAATATCTCTTTCCCCCTCACCCAGAGGGAATGCCAAGTCAGGCTAGTAAATCTAACACACACAGATTTCCCCCTGACTTCTTCCTCCCACCAATTCCCTGGTGAGCACAGACTCAATTCCCTGGAGTTCCCCACTAAAGAAAAACTCCAACAGGTCTTAAAAAGAAAGCTTTATATAAAAAGAAAGAAAAATACATAAAAATGGTCTCTCTGTATCAAGGTGACAAATACAGGGTCATTTGCTTAAAAGAAATATGAATAAACAGCCTTATTCAAAAAGAATACAATTCAAAACATTCCAGCAACTATACCCAGGTAAATACAAAAGAAAACAATAGAAACCTTACTGCCTTACTATATTTGTACTTACAACTTGGAAACAGAAGATTAGAAAGCAGGAAACAGAAATCCTCTCATAGCCGAGAGAGAGACAGACAGAAGACAAAGAACTCAGACACAACCTTCCCTCCACCCAGACCTGAAAAGTCTTGTTTCCTGATTGGTCCTCTGGTCAGGTGTTTCAGATTACTTCTTTCCAGGTGAAAGAGACGTTAACCCTTAGCTATCTGTTTATGACAGCCATTGAGCACACATATTTGAAAGTAAGAATGATCCCATTGAAGTCAATTATAGTTTTGCCATGGACTTCTAGAGGGCCAGGATTTCATAGAATCATAGACTTTAAGATCAGAAGGGACCATTATGATCATCTAGTCTGACCTCCTGCACAACACAGGCCACAGAATCTCACCCACTCACTCCTGTAACAAGCTCCTAACTTATATCTAAGCCACTGAAGTCCTCAAATCATGGTTTAAAGACTTCAAGGATTTCACCCTGAGTCTGTGAATTCCATCAAATCATACAGGTCATCTTCAACACTTAACAAATTCATAATAAAGAGTTCTAATACGAACAAATCAAGCTGAATGCTTAATTTTTATGAGTCTCAATTTTTTCTCAAAATTTGACAAGTAAGTACATGCAGCATACATGAGCAGAACGAAGCTTGCTTCTTTTTTTTCTTGAATTTTATCTTCCAGAGAAGGATTTACTTCTAGCATAGGATTGTTTATAAATCTGGGAGCTCATCATTTGTATCTATTCATCTCCAACCTACTATATACTCCCCAAGTTCACTCCTCCTTAATGGACTTTAAGGGATTAGAGACCAGAGCTTGGAAAGATACAATATGTGTTTCTCATTTCTGAACTCATTTTATGTTCTATTTCTGATAGACTCACCTTTACTACCTAGTTAGGAGACCCTTCTCTAGGAAAACGAGGCATTGGTTGAAGACCCTCCTTTCTGGGGATCACAGAGAATGAAAGTGGTGTTGTTTCCTATCCAACAAGCATAACAACAAAAAACTTATCAGAAATCTTGGAACTCTTTAAGAAAATAATTTAATTTATCTCAAGAGATCCCCTTCTAATCCATCTGCTTTGTAATTCTGTTCTGAGAGATAACTACTCAGCTAATTCTCCACAGACCTAAATCCTTAACTAATTACAAATAAAAGTATATTTTGGGACTTGGTCTCACCCAACAAGACCTTCATATACTTTCTCAGACACTCAGCTCAGGCTCCTTTAGGAAGGGTTCACTATGTGAGAAGTTGACCTGAGAGATTATGTGTCTTGTCTTTAAAGTTGTTTACTGGGTTAACACCTTTCTTTGAACACAAGCTCCTTATAAAGGTAACCCCTCTGCTTTATCCTATGAAAAAACTTGGTCATAACTAGAATGTAACTTCCTTGTTTTCTCAGCCTACTTACCCATACCACTACTTAAGGTGATTCTAACATCTTTTTTAATGGTTTCATTATAACTAGAAATTAGGGCTGTTGATTAAACACAGTTAACTCACGTGATTAACTCAAGAAAATTAACTGAGATTAAAAAAAATAAACACAATCGCACTGTTAAACAATAGAATACCAACTGAAATTTATTAAATATTTTTGGATGTTTTTCTACATTTTCAAATATATTGCTTTCTATTACAACACAGAATACAAAATGTACATTGCTTACTTTATATTATAGTATTTTTCAATTCACCTTATACAAGTACTGTAATGTAATTTCTTTATTCTGAAAGTGTATTTTACAAATCAAGTTTTTTTGTTACATACCTGCGCTCAAAAACAAAACAATGTATAACTTTAGAGCCTGCAAGTTTACTCAGTCGTACTTTTTCTTCAGCCAATTGCTAAGACAAAAAAGTTTGCTTACATTTATGCATCTGAAGAAGTGGGTGTTTTACCCACAAAAACTTATGCCCAAATAAATCTGTTAGTCTTTTGGGTGTCACTGAACTCCTCATTGTTCTTATTTTACAATGTCACCTGAAAGTGAGAACAGGTGTTTGCATTGCACTTTTGTAGCGGCAATGCAAGGTATTTACATACCAGATATGCTAAACATTCATATGCCCCTTCATGCTTTGGCCACCAGAGGACAGGCTTCCATGCTGATGGTGCTTGTTAAAAAATGTGTTAATTAAATTTGTGACTCAACTCCTTGGGGGAGAATTGTATGTCTCCTGTTCTGTTTTACCCTTATTCTGCCATATATTTCATGTTATAGCAGTCTTGGATGATGACCCAGCACATGATCATTTTAAGAACACTTTAACAGCAGATTTAACAAAACACAAAGAAGGTACCAATGTTAGATTTCTAAGGAAAGATACAGCACTCAACACAAGGTTTAAGAATCTGAATTGTCTTCCAAAATCTGAGAAGGATGAGTTGTGGAGAACGTTTTCAAATGTTTTAAAAGAGCAACACTCCCATGTGGAAACTACAGAACCCAAACCACCATAAAAGAAAATCAACTTTTTATTGTTGGCATCTGACTCAGATGATGAAAATTAACATACATCGGTCCACTAAGCTTTGGACTGTTATGGAGCAGAACCTGTCATCAGCATGGACACATGTATTCTGGAGCTTACTATCATGTAAATTAAAGCTAAACCTAATTTGATCTTAATGATGCCTTAAAAAGCAAGCAAACAAACTGGCTAACACAACATAGAGGCATAGCATTAAAAGAAAACAAGCTTAAAAATAATTGGTTCTAAGGAAGTTAATGAACGTTTGTGTATGGTTCATAACTGATTACAGCTCAGAATAGAATGCTTTTACCTAGCGTTATTAACAAGTCTTCCATATCCACAATAGTTCTTGTGTTAACTGCATCTGTCCATTTATTGTGGATAGCAGCCTAATAAAATCAAGTTATTTTAATAAACATTGTATCACAATATCTTCTCTTCTGTGTGGCAATGAGCATTTCCACTACTGGAGAAAACATTTAACACTCATTATTTTAATACTTTTAATACATATTTGCAATTCTTGCAATAAGGTATAATGACAGAAAATGCGCTGGTTCTAAAATTTATTTGGCTGCTGGCAGGTGGCCATTTTCCAATTTTCTGTCGCACTAATATGCATTTATTATGTACTTCTAAGGGCTTGTTTTCACTAATTTGCTTGCCATAAAAATGCTGTTTCTTTTGCACGAAAAAGGAATTGTGCACAAAAATATTCTAATGGAGTTTGAAACTGACAAATAGGCATCTGCTGGACAATCAGATGGAAATAAGAAGAATTTGCCTGACACTGTTTCCAGGTTGATCCCCTCCCATCATCTCAAGCCACAATACATTTGGATCAGATACTGACATTCCAAATTGCTAGCAAGGATCATTTCTCACTTTGTAATATTTCCTGAAGTGTGACTTGCATTACATCATGTTACACATTATATGACAGGAAATAACATAACATGATGTGTTATGACATGAAGAGAGAAGATGTAAGTTAATATCATGCATTACATTTTGATTTTTATAAATTATTGGATCTGCATCTATTATTAGCTCTGAATGGTTATTCTGATTTATTTTTGCTCTTTATACAGCACCCATCACTGTTGATATCTGAGATTTTAGCAGCAGACTGTTAAGCCACTATTGACAGCTGAAATCCTTAAATCTTTCGAAAGGCACACATCTTTTGCTATATTTAAGAAGTAGTATTCATTTGAAGAGGCAATGGAACAGTGAGTCTCTAAGTATGCAGCATAAGCAGTCAGACATTTGCAATAAGAAGTGGTAAAACTATTAAGATGACATATACTTATCCTCTAAATTGAATGAGACTGATTCAGTAAAACTCTATAAAGTGCCTGCAACAGAGCAGGGGATACCCCATATTGCAAAGCATATGCTTCTTGAAGATCCTTTTCAATGACAAGTAATGTTCAGAGTGAGCTATTTGTTATGAGAGAGATATTTATGATGGTGGAGGTAGGAGGATACTGAATAAATATCTACAGCTCTTGGGAACTGAAACATGATGGTGCACTAGATGGAGAGAAATATCTAAAATATTTAAGGAAACAGCAACTCCCTAGCAAAGGTTACAGCAAATTCAAGTGTTCTTCATTTCTATTCTTCTTCAAAGCTGTGAAGCAATGGAATAGTCCAAATTAATGAAGTATTGTAATAGAAATGGAAAGATTACAATGTGTCTGAGTGAGAAGCAGGGTTTTGCTCTTAAGATGAATGAAGGGGAGAAGGCACTTTGATATAAGAACAGTATACAATAAGAATAGCTAGGGGGCCTATTCAAATGTTAGTGTCACCATGAAAGCTGGAGTAGATTATTATTATTATTTATCATTACAGAGAGGATAACACATGGGCATGTAGCCATTACTAGGCTGTAATTCTATTGAGGGGCCCTGATAAACATAGCAAATTGAGAGAGTGATGTTCGAGCCTTTACGACATGTTATCAGGACCCTCAGATTGAATTACAAGCTTAACAATGGTCAGAGGCTTATGTATTTTTATTTATGGTACATAGCAGAGTAACAAATGGAACTATGAAAAGAACAGTCAGTGTACAAAGCCACAAGACACAACAAGTGACCGCTGGGTTGGATTTTCAGAGGGGCTGAGCACCTAAAGTTCCTGCTAAGTTCAGTGAAAAAGTGGGTACTGTGCACTTGCAATATCAGACCACTGATTTTGTCACTCTTGGAACAGAATATGAGATGGTGTGTATCTGGTGCACTGGAAATCTGACTGATGTGATGGAGTGTGGTTTATTGTACATATAGGTGAAATGAGCAGCAAAAGCAGGAATGATTACAAACTAGCTGTAGATTTTAGAATAAAGGCACATAGTGGATTTTATGTTATATCTGCTGTCAAACATTATTCCCCTGGTTCCTGGTCCTCTTCCAAGTATACATTGATATTACTCCAATTATTTGCAAGAAACACTGAGCTACTTAAACCTGTATCCCAGGGGTGCCTCATCACTCCTGCAGCAGGTGTTAAGAATGTCTTCCCATCAAGCTCATGTAGATGGGACAAGATTGTGAGTGATTTCTGCTGTTGATTTATGCTTCTCTACTTTTTTCCCTGAGATTTGCTTTTGATTGCATTAATCCTCCGGAAGATTAAAATAATCCCCTAATGGGAGTAAGGACCTGGCTGCCTTTGCGTTCACATCATCAGTAGATACAGATTTGCCACACCAGATAATTTTAGACTCAATGAGAATTCGTAGCTATTAAGAAAGGAATGAAGAAGGGTATGATTTCACTGAGCCCCTTCCATACTGGCGTTATCCCAAGCACTTCATAAAGCAATGGATTAGATACCATTAATGCAATGAGAATGCAGGCCCAGGTGGCAACTGCTCTTGTTCTCCAAAATAGCTCATATTGAGCTTTCAACGTTAGAACTTGTTTTAGGAAGAGAGGGAGTGTTGACTGGACAACAAGGATTATCCTTTCATGTTTTTTAAAAGTACCTTTATGGCCTGATATTTTAAAAGGGCTTCCAATTATTATTTTTTTGGTCTACAGTTATTTGTAACTTCTGTTGGGCCAGTGGACACAGGTATTAATGACAGAGATGGACAGAAGAGCCAGTAGCTGGCTGGCCTGGAGTTCACTGGACCTGCACTAACCCAATAAAGACTGGCAGGATCAATTAAGCGACAGTGTAACATGTACATAAAAGATGACTATTGTGCCATAGTGAAACAGTCCATAAAGACTTTGGCTAAAGCCCACAATTTTCACTATTGTGTTTAATAAAGGTAGTCTAGAGGTGATAAATCGACCCCCGAGTACTCTCCCATCGATTCCTATACTCCAGCACCATGAGAAGTGCAGGCAGAGTTGACAGGGGAGTGGCAGAAGTCAACTCACTGCGGTGAAGACACCATAATAAGTCGATCTAAGTACATCGACTTCAGCTACGTTATTCATGTAGCTGATGTTGTGTAACTTAGATCGATTCCCTCCCCCCCTATAGTGCAGACCAGGGCTTAGAATGTAAGATACTGAGACAGAGATTGTTTCTTACTCTGGGCTAGCACAGTATCTAGCACAATGGGGTCCCAAACTCAGTTGAGGACAGTAGGCACCAATGGAATACAAATAATAATATTTGATAGCAATTAATAATAACAACACAGCGGATGAAGGGTAGAACTGCTTGAAAATTTTCTCTTGAAACAGTTTTCAGTGGAAAATTGAGTTTCTGACTAAATGAATCTTTTGGCAAAAATGTCAGCTTTTCATAGAAAATTTTGTTTTTTAATCAAAATATTTCAGCCAAAATCTCTTGGTCTGTGGCAGAAATCTTTCTGTGTCCATATACAAATCTTTCAGTTTCTGAGCATTTAGGAAAAACTCCAAAATGTATGTAGAAATAAAATTTTTCTGACCAACCGTAGCTGAGGGTTCAACATGTGGATACATTTCTTTTTACTCATGGCTTATACAGTGGACTATAGTCAGCTATTGAATAAATACGTTCAATAGCTGACTGCATTAAGGAAATCATTGTCCCAACTGAAGTCAATGACAAAACTCCTATACACTTCAATGGGGACATGATTTCACCCGTAGATACTACAGAGACCTGTACTGAATTGTTGAATACATTTGACTTTTCTTAATATAAATTTTACTTTGTTTTCGTTCTAAATTTATAGCCACAGAGATCCTTTCATGATGTTTTATGGACCTGTATTCATATAATAATTATTATTTGTGATTACCCTGCTCATGCTGGAAAATGGTACGGGCTTTGTTTCTGTTGGCTTTTCAACTGGAGGATATATCATTAAGTTTTTGTGTTGCTCATGTTTAATGAAAGTTGACAAGCACCATACATTTGAAGAGACAAAGAAGAGAGATAGATTAAAGATTTCCTGTCTCTCTCCTCCTCCCCTGCCTTTCCCCAAATTGCCCTTCCTTTACATGACAAAGAATTGATGAAAAGATGGAAGTGGGTGAAGAGATTATCTCACTAGGATGATGCTATGGTTGGACAGACTGTGCCAGTGATTTTAATCCCCTTTGATCATGTTCCCATGAAATGAGGAACTCGTACCAATGTTTCTCACCACTGTGCATTAGTTTTGTTTTCTGAATGATGGAGTTATGCACAGCCCACTATGGATGATATTTCAGTATTGCCAGAGTCGATGATAATTCACCACAAGGGTTTTGATGCACTTACAATATGGAATAAAGACTTCACTGCTAGGCCCTTTGGTAAGGAATCACTTGTTGTCTGGATTTAGTGGTAGGTGGGTTTTAATCTGGCAAAAATCCTGCACCTGACAGGGTTCATTGTCATGTGGTATAGTTATACACAAGCAAAAGGGAATGAACACCAAAAGAAGTTCTGTGAACATACAATGTGCTTTAATCCTGAACTTGGTCAAGCATGCAGAGATTTAAACTTGGAATGACACTACAACCTGGAGCTTGGAAACTTTTGAACCCAAACCCTCAAACCTTCAGGTGAGTATTTGCTTTCTACCCAGCAGTGAATGAGTAGTGGGTCATTTCATCCACTTCAATGCGTTAGGGTCTGTTATCATTAGAAACCTAGACAGTGACTCCTTGTCACAAAAGGTAGCCATGAAAATAAAAAAGAAGGTCCTAGACTTTATATATGATATTGGTTATTTAATGTGGTACTTTGTCAGATTAGATAGTAGCAGGTAAAGGTACATATCCGTAGTGAACAGACTTTCATGTTGCTTCTTTTATAACAAATAGCACGTACCCAATATTAACAGTTCTCTTAAGACAACCAACACAAATTGGTAATAATACAGAGTAATATAAAATTAAAGTTGATTAAATGATATTAAGGTGTTATCATCTGAGACTTCAAACAACAAAACCTACTTAAAGTGAAGAACTTTTTGCTTATTCTGTTTTTTTTCTAGTATTCACATTCTACTAGTGAATACTTCCATGAAGCAGGTAACTTACTGTAAGAAGTGAATTGCCAACCCATTGAGAAAGCAGATAAGATGACAAAGGATGCTAGAAAATATCTCCAGCCCACTTCCATTTCCACTGGGGACTACAAGTTATGTTACACTAGGAAAACCTGCTCAAATGGCCACATCACATCAATTGATTCTATTTATTATTAGAATAATCTATGATATTCAGAACTGAGAGACGATGTGTTAGGTAATCTAGAGAAAGTGGATTTGCTTTCCTCGACATTAAAACAAAGGCTTTCTGATGTTACACATATTATTCTGATCACAAAAGTCTCTTTCATTCGGTCTTCCAGTGTGAGATAATTGATCCTGACATTGCCTTCAGGTTAGGGCACATAACTCTTATCACAATGACTTATCTTGAAGTAAAGCAGGCAACAGCTAAGAATATTTATTTACTATCTTCTTTTAAAATTATTGAAAACCATATACTGCAAGGATAAATAGGCAGGAATTGGAATAGGTGGAAGATATATTATGTGGATGAACAAATGAAGAGGTGATTATGTATTGGTAGAAGTCTAATCCTTGGATAAACTGTAATTTACTATTAATATGTTAGACTTGCTTAGCTGCTACTTACCATTTCCTTGATTTAACAATTATATTCCTGAGCTAAGGGAAGTTTTCAACAAAATGTGCAGGGATTAGGAATATTAATAATTATATTAATTAATAATAATGGGGACTGACAATATTTGTATTCATATGACAGACATGAGGAAAGCAGGCTTTAATTTTATCAGTTAATTCTATTTTTTTAATTGCGTCAATAATCAATTGTGAGTATGTTTCACCAGTGCTGACTCTGAGGTTCCACTTGTGACAGGAAGTGTGTTGAGGGGGAAGAATGGCATATCTAGAAAAATTAGAGAGAAAGAGAGAGAGAGAGATTGTGTAGTGGTATCATATGTTATCCAATAAAAATAGTATCAATGTGTCTTCAAGGATATCTAATGGTGTGTGTGTGTGTGTGTGTGTGTGTGTGTGTGTGTGTGTGTGTGTGTGTGTGTGTGTGTGTGTGTGTTTTCATGTGTATATTTGTTCTAAATGCCAAATTGCTGGAATGCGAGGTGCAGCCTGATGGAGATTGCAGAAAGATAGACATGGACGGCAAAAAAATGAAATTCATCTTACAGATGTGCCATTTATGATATGGCATTCACCTCACCTCACCCCCCTTACCACACACATTATATGGTATACATCTATTTATAGGACAGCAAGACAGACACACAATAAAAAGTATCAATTTGATGGGCATCCATATTGTACTCTCGGATTTTGGTAAGAAAGCTGATCAATTAAAAGTTGAGCTGTTGTCTTTGTTAGAGGAAGTAGAGAGCAATAGTCCGATAGCTCTCATCCTTCCCTGCTGTACAGCTGCTCTGTGCTGCTCCAGTAGCTCAGTAGAGCCTTAAAAGCATCCCAATCCACCCCCTCCATATCTCCCTTGTGTAAAGGAAATCCCCAGCTGGGAGATTTATTCCAACCCCTTTCTTGGTGTATGAAGCATGACCTGAGTGCCCCAGCGCTCAGGCAAGGTCTAGCTGCTAGAATAGCCCCTTGGAGGAGGGGAGTAGGACATGAAGGTGGATTAAAAGCATCTTTGTAAACATACCCTTCTGAGTTGCACAGAGTGCAGCTCCAGCATGCCCCAGGAGCTGGCCTCTGGTCAGTATCCTAATTACCACATATAACATTTTGATGTCAAGATTGATAAGTGTGTGTGTGTGTGTGTGTGTGTGTGTGTGTGTGTGTGTGTGTGTGTGTGTGTGTGTGTGCGTGTGTGCGTGTGTGTGCACTTATACAGATGTGCAAAATGGCACATGGCCAAATGGAAGCAGGGTGGATCCCCCACGAGAAATCAGAACTATAACATTTTCTGCATCAAAATCTTCAGGCACTGAAATCCCTCTGCTCAGAGAGATTTCAGCACATAAAGAAATCTTTCTGCATTGAAGCTCCTCACAGCATAGGGGCTTCAGCACATAACAACCTAAGAGGCTAATAAAACAAATAATGACTGTCTCCAGGGGCCGTAGCTGTAAAAAAAATTGTCATCAGGTAAAAATAGTGCCTTTGATGGTTCCTTGGGCAATATACCAACAATCTCAGGAACTCTTTAGTCCCTTGAGGAATATTTCACTTTTACTGCCCTCTGAGACAGTCCCTGTTTGTAGAGTGTATATGATGTAGTGGATTCTCCTCCTCGTCCTACCACCCTGTCCTAGTACTCCAATATAGCCTTGAAGGAGTCAGGCTAAATACCAACACTTGCAAGACAATATACCTACAGAGGCAGGGTATTCTCACCTGGTAATTGTTGGTTATTTGATTTTTCTACACAGAGGAGAGAAACTGGACAATTTGCTGTCCACTCGCTAGATGTCTGCAATATCACTGGGTAATGGGGGCAGTAGAGCAGAAGGTAAAATTATCTGGAGGTTTAGTTATGAATGTCACAGTGTTGCACAGAATTACTTCTCCTTGTCACTTCAGATGCAAACTTCCAGGTGACTGGGCCAGGGACACCCCAGAATTTCTGATTCTGGCTGCCTGGATACTGTGTTTGGCAATTCAAGTCACTCTTGCTGCTACTCTGCTGCCAGGACTGACTGTAACCCTGAGCTGTAATCTACCCCTGACATTATGAAACACAAATAATAATAACTTCCCCCTACTCTTCTGCAGGAACTCCCCATGCATGAAGGGCGCCAATGCAGTAACTCCAGCTGGAGAAACTGCTGTTCTGATTCCGACCATTCTGTCTGCTAGAGGGTTTTCACTCAGAGCAAATGTAGATTTTAAGATAGTCTGACTATATTTGCAATTTGTATCCATGAATATTAGAATGTTCCTAGAATGAGGTGGGTTATTGGCAAAATAATGTATCCATCTATGCTCAGAATGAACTATATCCATTAACCATCTGTATTTGGGACAATGATTTCATTGGTGTTAGTCCACTGGTGTGGACTGTGAGCCAAGGGCGGCAGAAATGGGGGGACAGGAGGGGCTAATGCCACCACAATGGAAATAGTAGGGGGCAGCTGATTATGTTTCCAGCCCCCCTTCCCATTGTTTTCTATCCCCATAATATCTCGCAGAGGTGAGAGTGGGACCTGGAAGAGGGGCTGGGAATGGCCACCAAGATGCACAAGATTGTGCCAGGTGCTGAAGACACATGGAAAAGACACATGGTCTGGGAGAAGGGCAGGATTCAGAACACATGTGAAAGTGACCAGGTTGGGGCGAGGGACAAGGCACCAGCACCTGAGCAGAGTGTGAGGGGCAAGGGGATATAGGCATCCTAGCCACCAGCTGCCAAGGACAAGGTGTGGGGAGCACAGGCCACCAGCTGCTATGAGGAAAGGGCACAGGGCATTCCTCACCAAGTCTCAGTTGCTCTCCTTTCTACCCCATTCACAAAGAGCTTTGCCCCCTGCCCTCAGCTGTGATCAGAATCAGTCTTTTGGGGCCTGTTTCCACTGAGTTGGGGTGGAATTGTTTGCCTTTGCTGTTACCCTTTTACATCAAGAAGCACAGATGAAATTTATCGAACACACCAGAATTGCTTAATGAGATTCAGTGAATATTAATAAAAGTTTGGATGTCATTCAGCTACAATGCTTGCATTGGATGAGAAGTTTGAAAGCATTGGTTCAAGACTACAGGAGGCTGTGAGAAAATATGGTATCCAGCAGCTAGCATACCGTGCAGATATTTCACTATCCAGGGATCTCTAATTACTAATAATGTACATGAACAGTATGATATGTCCTTACAATTGCAGAATCCTTTTCAAAGATAATCTTTAATAGTTTATTTGACAACCTGTAAAATTATAGAAAATTATTAGTCTTGGGAATTATAAAAATCCCCCTACTACAGTCAAACAATAAAATTATAATTACCTGTGGGTAATTGAAATTTAACTGTTTTTTTATTGTATATTACACATCAATAGCAACATAAGTTCAAGAGGTTTTTTTCTTTTTTCCTCCTTTTCTCTTCCTTGTAGATGCAGGGAAAATGGACAGCCCCGCTGGTAGCTTGTGAGCTCTTGTCACAGCGCAGAGATTGAACAATTTCAATTAAAGCTGTATGTTCAAGACTGTTATTAGACTCACATTAAATTACATATCTGGAGTGTTAAAAATAAATAGTACAGAAGCTTATTCTCCATTGCCTATGGTAAAGTATGTAGTCAGGGTTCTGATTATCCTTAAAGTTCTTCTTCTTCTTTTTTCTGAAACTCATTGTTTCTTCAAAGAAACATAGAGTGCATTGAAGAACAGTAAAGATATGCAAGCAGAATTACTAGGATGGCAAATGTATGAGTAATATACTTCTATTCTGCATCCCCCAGTTTTGTTTACTCTTAACAAGGATCATTTATCAGTTACAGCAGGGGGCTGGTAGCCTAAACTCCTGGGTTGTAGTTTCTGCTCTGCCTCTGAATTACAACCCTCCCCCCAAACGGAATCCTTTCTAGAATTTTGGTGTGGGGAGGGGATGATAAAAAATGATTAATGTCAAAGGATTGATTTTGCAAAGTACCACATGCTTTCCAGTGGGTGTTGAAGGTGCTCAGCACTGCACAGCATTGGAGCCTCCATGATTTGTTTAGAATAGGGAAAACAACATTCTCTCTTGCCTCAGGTGAATTTGAGTAATGAAGGGGTGCAAACATTCAACAAGAATCGTCTTTGCAATCCGCTCAGATAAGATTCATTTTGCTACTGCTCTTCTTTTCTATTCAGCATCACTCTTCCTGTTGTAAAACCTCAGGCAGTGGTACACTGTGACATTCTGTTACAGAACATCAAAAATCCCAAGATTTTGGACACAGTCCTCAGGATCAAAGCGAATCCCCTTATCTCCCTTCACTCATTGGTCTAAAACCTAAGGTTAGGCATTGTACCTGGCTAACTGTATATAACCTTAAGGTATCTGTTCCCCATCAATAAAATGGACACAATGATACTTCCTGCTGTATAACATTTTGGTTGGGTAGATTAATTAATGCTTGTCAAGTTTTTTGAGATCTTTATAAGTAGCTATGTAAGTGCATAGTATTATTATTTTCACTCTATGTTGTGGTTTTAGAGTAGCATCAAACTGGTCTGGAAAAAGTCTATTGTCAGGCTGGTTGCTATTATTATTGTTATTATTTACACACGATGCTTATTATTATTTCAAGCAATGCACCCATTGACTGAAAAGTAGGAAACACATTCCTTCCCCAAAGAAGCTCCAATCTAGACAATGGCTATCCATCCCTCTTCCAAAGAGCCAAGGATGCTGGAATTTCAAGTACATCCATGAGTTTTTATCTTTTTTACTTAATGTCTTTAACAAGGCATATCTACCACGCCCCCCCCTCTTTTTCCTGTTTAAAGTGGTTGTCTGTCAATAAATCCATGGACTGTAAGTCTGTCTATCTACATTCTTATAAAACACTCATCTCTATGGTATCTGAATGCCTTGACAATGAAGCTGCAGAGAGGAAAGGTCCAGGAGTCAGAGGGGTAGCTCAGTTGTAGAGAATATTTTTCAGCAGATAACACTTTGTGAAAATCAGAAGCCCCCCAAACTGCCATAGGTTGTGTGTGAATGAGTGTGGGGGATATGGGGAGAAGTATGCCCTCTCTCATTATTTAGCACTCTTCCTTGAGTTTTAGCCATATGTGGTTTAACTGTCCTAAAAGAACATAGCCTAATTTTCCCACTCTCTCAACAAGCCAGTTATCAGATGAATATTAACAAGATCTTTTTCCCAGCCACATGCTTGTGCTGCTAGTCTGGCAGCCAGCGCATGGATGAGACTCCATCTTTACATGCATTGTCTTTGTTGCAGATACACAAAATCACATTCTAGAAGCACTTGGGCGTTTTTGACACTGTATAAAACAGACAGAAAAAACAATTACATTTGTATTGCAGCATCCCTTGCTTTGAGTAACAATGTATCACATTATTGTATCCTTTACAGCTGGAAGAAAGTTTAAAACAATTCTCTTAGGGACAAACACTCCCCCTTCCCATGTAAATGACAGAGAAAACAAGCATATTTCTCCAACCTTATGCAGCATTGAAAGAGCTGTCGGCCACTACATTGTTGCCACAGGACCAATACGTATTGTGAGAGACTAGGGGACATGGACATAACTTCACACATTGATTATGCGGAGTTCTACAGGAAATTGCAATAGTGTGTTGGCAGTTGGATGGCCATTGGGAACATCCACTCACAGCCACCTACCGGTTGTGGCAGTGTTGCAGTCTAGTTTAGTCTAGTGCTTACATAATCTTCATCAGCACAGTAGCTGAGAAACTTCCAGAACTTCAGTGCTTGCACAAGTGCTGTGCTGTCAATGGTTGGGTCTACACCTGACGTGCAGCCTAACCATGAATCATGAATTACACTGACCAGACAGCAAAGAGTCCTGTGGCACCTTATAGACTAACAGACGTTTTGGAGCATGAACTTTCGTGGGTGAATACCCACTTCGTCAGATGCATGACCAGACTGATCCTGCCACTCTGAGTGGCTGTTCTCCAATTTCTTTACTCTTCCGTGGCCATACCCTTTCTGGCTGCACAGAGCTGGGCTGCTACTAAGAAGATGGAGAAGGACTGCAGATAGCTACCTGGTGGGGAAATACCACTTTCCCCCACAGTTTCCTCAGCCCTTTATCTGAAGATTATCCAAGATATCCCCCAGCACCCTGCATTGTCCAGTAGAGACTTTAAGTGTCTATAGCGTCTAAAAGCTAAAGTGGAACATTCATATGGAATCTGAACAAAGTACAAATCTTTTGACAGGAAAATTCCAGAGAGACAGGGGCATTAAAGCAGTTAATTGTCTGACTTACAGTACAGGAGAAGCAAGGCTGAACCTAGTTCTTCAGATCTGTGTTCTTATATTAAATACCCGAGACCTCAGGTGAGGAAGTTAGAAGATTTAGTTGGCATCATTTTTTTATGATTCTGACATAAACTCAACACCTTAATGCAACAAGAATATTTTACTTTCAAACAGTTCAGCCTTCTCAGACATTTGGAAGGCTCAGCCCAAGAAAAACTCAACACTCCATCCTTGTACTGACCCTGATTTTCAGGTAGAATCCAGCTGTTGAATACATGAGACTGGAGAGCTGCTTGTTGACCAGGAACTCTATATACTGTATACACAGGGCCAGCTCCAGGCCCCAGAGCGCCAAGCACGTGCTTGGGGTGGCATGCCACGGGGGGCGATCTGCTGGTTGCCGGGAGGGTGGCAGGTGGCTCCGGTGGACCTCCCGCAGGCATGCCTGCAAAGAGTCCGCTGGTCCCGTGGCTCCGGTGTAGCATCCTCAGGCATGCCTGCGGGAGGTCTACTGGAGCCGCAGGACCAGCGGACCCTCCGCAGGGATGCCTGTGGGAGGTCCACCGGAGCCGCAGGACTGGCGAGCGGCAGAGCACCCCCTGCGGTGTGCCACCGTGCTTGGGGCAGCGAAATGGCTAGAGCCAGCCCTGTGTATACAAGGAAACTAAATCTTCACACAACAAGTTGCTCTGTATGATAACAGAGATCACTAGCCAAATTGGCTTTTAAACCTCCACTTGATGCAAAATCAGCTTATTCAAGTCAGCATCTTATTCCAGATAGTAACACAGGGATAAAGAAAGGGATAAAGAGAAGCAGCAACAACATCATGATTACAGCTGGTTGAAATTTTTCAAAAGTAAAAATTTTGACAGAATTTCAATGGGGGGCAGGAATGGGGGTGAAATAGGAAAAATGTTAACAAAATAAGGCATAGTGAGATATGGAGACAACTGACTATTTTCACAGAATTGCAAGACAGGGAAATAGCAACCAGTGTGTTTAAAAATCTGGCCTGTCATGCTAGAAAGAAAGAAAGAAAGAAAGCTAGTGATTATTGTGCTCAGGGCCAGCTCCAGGCACCAGCCGACCAAGCATGTGCTTGGGGCGGCACCTTGGGGCAGGGCGGCGCTCGGGTTTTGTTTTGTTTTTGTTCTGTGGGGCGCCGCTGGAGGGGCTTTTTTTGTTTGTTTTTGTTTCAGCTAGGCGGCACTCGGGCTGGGGGGGTCTTTCAGCGGTGCGGCACTGGGGGCTGGCGGGTCTTGGGTGCTCAGAAGGGCGGCATGGCACTCGGGGGAGTGGGGGCTTCAGGCGGCGCGGCGCTTAGGAGGGGTGGGGGTTTTGGCGGCGCGGCACTCGGGGGGCAGGGCTTCAGCGACATGGCACTCAGGGGGTTTGGTGGCTCAGTGCTAAGGGGGTGGGGGTTTCAGTGGTGTGACACTGGGGGGGCGGAGGCTTCGGCGGCATGGCACTTGGCGGGGTTTGGCGGTATGGCGCTCGCGGGGGGGGGCGTTACGGCAGGCGGCGCTCTTTTTTTTTGTTTGGGGCAGCAGAAAAGTTAGAGCTGGCCCTGATTGTGGTTTCTCTGCCCAACATTGAGGCTGCAAGATGGTGATTGTGGTAATTCACTCTGAAAAGCACCATAATCTTGGTCTCTGTGTCTCTTGGATCCTGCAGACCAGACTTCATGATTACAGCCTCAGAGTTTAATTAAGATTTTTAAATCCATGTCATGAATTAGGCAAGAAGGACATTAAAACATCTGATCCCAGTCTCCCACTCTGGCTGCAATAACTCACCTTCATAAGTGGTTTTTAAAACCTTTTTTGTAAGTTTTTCCCCACACACTTTTCTTCCCGTCCCCTAATGACACATGTGCAGGTACTTCACTAATCCTCTCTGACTTGCCAGACCTTTATCCTCAGGAGGATCTATCTTCAGTGCTCTTCGGTAGTCACTCCCTGTGGGAGAATAGCTGGCTTTGAGGAGGTATCTTTGATTCAAGTAGGAGAAAATGTTGCCAAGGATCAATTCCTCAGAGTCCTTAACATAGTTAATATAAGGGTCCTCTAACAACATGCTGCCCAACAGTTCCCTCACGCTCAGCAAAGTGCTCTGGAAGTGTCATATTCTGGAGTACATGTTTGTTTATTTGCTTGGAATTTTGTTTTATCTGCTTATCAGTTGTGAGACCTTCTTGAATGGTATCAGAATAGTACAAAGACTCCATTCATGGAAGTTTCAATGACAAAACATCCATCCTTGTCCTCTTTTCACTCTTACATTTTACATTACATATTAGTGGATGCATAGATATGTTGCTTCCAATCTGCAGCTCCTCATTACTGCCTTCAGGCTGCTCTGCATTACTCCAGCTGATCACCACTCCATTTGGCCCATTGTGATAGCTGCAGATGCTGGTAGTGCTCTTGCATCAGGGTAAGAGAAAGCAAAGGTGATACTACCTATGCTGTACACCACAGGGTGTTCTTGTACACCACAGGGCATTCTTGTACACAGGTAGAATCCTCAGGTGGCCAGTTCAGTTTTGGGTACATATTTGTCCCTCATTTCCATAACATCTGCTATTGTCCCTGTTTTGCAGATGGGGAACTAAGACATAAAGAAGCTAAGTGACTTGCCCAAGGTCACACAGAAAGTCTGATACAAAAGCAGGGACTTGAACCCAGATCTCCTAATCTAGTACCCTAACCACTGGGCCACCTTTCTTCTCAAAGCCAAAAAGCACTGGAGGATCCATGTTTAGAATATGAGCTCTTCAGGGTGGGGGAGTTGTCCTTGGAAACTACCTACTAAATTGTAAGTTCTTCTGGAAATACCTGATGAAGGGCCAGATTGGGCAACCTTTATTCACACTGGTGCCATTGACCTGAGTCGGGCTACTCATGTGGGTTAAGCATCAGCCAGCATGAGTAACGGATACACAATCTATGCGCAATAGCAGGTAATCCCTTAAATGTTGTGTCTTTGCAGGAAAACTGCATTGCTATTTTTCCTAGTTTTCTTCCCAGGGCACAAGAATCCTGTGCTGCTGGATAGCCATTGACTGTAAGATATTGCATTGAAGTTACATTGTGTATCACATTAAAGGTTATAACAGTGCTTTGTAGTTTGAAAATACAGTAAAAGAAAGCATCAATCATGAAACCACAGTCAATAAACTCAGAAGGGGCCTCCTGGGTCATCTTGGCCAAGACTTCTGTGAAGCAGGAAGGATTCAACACACACCTTTCTCATAAAAGTAGCTAACCATTCCTTAAAGACATTGAGTTATTTTTTCATAAATACCTCAACTAGGTAAACTAGTCTGATTGACCTTACTGTCAAAAAGTGTCTCCGAATACTATGTATAAGCAACACTTTTCCTTTTTTTTCAGCTTTAGCTAACCAAGAAAAAAGGGCAAACACAGTAATGGGCAACATTGCAAACACTACAAGTAGTTTTGCTTTCACTTTACTACCATCATTGACCATAAATCTGGATGTACCACAGATACTTGGTTTCTCAGTGCAGTCTCTCTGCTACTTGTAGTATCTATCTTACTTTGTCTCTGACTTTCAGAGAGCCAGCATTACGGACTGTAGAAATAACGAAGACATATGATAAGCACTTACCGATTCAGAAAGTCATTCAAATCCTGCACCAGATAGTTAAAGAATTTATTTCTATTTTTCATTTTATTGGAATTTGTGGGGCGTTTTCACATCTGTACCTTGAGGGTTGGGGAGCACAGGCTTTGTTCAGACTCCATCATAGTGCCAGAGAATTTACATTCTCCCCCACCAACTACACATACAGAAAAATAAACACGATTGTTTAGCTGAGTGTTTCTGCAGTGGTAATGAATTGTGTGTTGGCTGTTGCACCATAGCTCTCTGCCTTCTTTCTCTTACTGAATATTAGGAAAAGTGGAGTTTTGTTTTCTAAAAATAGTGTTATTAAATTTCAGATATGCTTATTTTCAAGTGTCTTGGGCTGCTGTATAGATTGCAATGTTCTTCTACGAACGCCAAGACATGGCGAGAGGGTCTCACAGCCCAAAGCTTCCGCCCTGTTGAACACACTATTTTGTTCTGTGCCTGCTGCTTATGTGGCTGGTCGGAACTGCTCTGTCTACCCCTCTATTCTTCTTGCTCCAAAAAACCCCACCCCATTCCTCTTTTCAATGGCCAGGAACAAAGTAACAAACTAAGTACAGGACTGAGGCACTAAACTTGAAGCTTCTGGACAGATTCTGGGTCACTCTCCACTTCACATGGCTCTAGGGGTGTAAAAGGAAGCCCAGTGTGGCAGCACTATGCCATGCCCTCCTGGCTGACAGTGGCTTAAGAGGCTTAATTGGCCATCTGAGGATTCCATCTGTGTGCATACACAAATGCCCAGGTCATGTGCAGTCACCACAGGATCTGGCTATCCCCAGTTGCTGGAATTCCCTCTTATGACTATAGCAGCCAGGTGTAAACGAGAACAGCATTCTCACTGCTATATCAGACCATTCCTGCTTCTGTCCTTTGACAGAATACGCAGAGGTACTACAAAATAAATCATTTAAATCAAATTAAAAAGGTACAGCATATGTCTGCACAAAAGTTTAAAGCAGATGTTATTTTACCTGACTGGGTCCCACCTGGTCATTCCAAGGGACCATGTTCTGGGCTAGGGAGCCCTCAGCAATCATTTTTAGTATTGTTGTTCATAACGTTAAGCAAAGAAACACATTTTAAACTGGATGAAGTACTAACAGCACAAGCACTTCTTCAGAAGGAGGTTTATGTATTTTGGATTAAGTACCTTGAATTTGGGTTTAATGGCTATGCATTGTTAATGGGCAGATTAGTTAGATGAGGGGTGGGCAACCTGTGGCTCTGGAGCCACAAAGGGTTCTTCAGAAGTTAATATGTGGCTCCTTGTATAGGCATTGACTCCAGGGCTGGAGTTACAGGCACTGATTTTCCAGTGTGCCAGGAGGTGCTCACTTCTCAACCCCTGGCTCTGCCATAGGACCTGCCCCCACTTCACCCCTTCCCACCCCCTTCCCTGAGTCTGCAGTGCCCTCGCTCCTCCCCTTTCCCCCCAAAGCCTTCTGCATGCCACGAAACAGCTGATCAAGAAGTGCAGGGAGGGAGCGGGAAGCACTGATCAGCGAGCTGCCAGTGGGTGGGAGGCACTGGGAGCTGGGTGGAGGAGCTGATAGGGGGCTGCTGACATATTACTGTGGCTCTTTGGCAATGTGCATTGGTAAATTCTGGCTCCTTCTCAGGCTCAGGTTGGCCACCCCTGAGTTAGATTGTCTTTATTTGATGTTTCAGAGGTTACCTTTGTCAGTGCTCTCCATACACAGAAGAGGTATTGTGGAATGACCAGAAAAATGTCAAAGCAGAGTTAATGCCAAAAGAGCAAGATACAAAAGAAAGTAGGATAATTTAGAAGGAATAATATGATACTAGGTTTGAAGGAATGTCAGTATTTCTTCATATTACTCCTGTCCACAGCTTTATCCCCTTCTTCCTGCATGCTGTCTTCTTTGTGTTTCTCCTGTCACACATTCTCAGACTGAAGTGTGCATGTCCTCTTTCTCAGCTCAATGCCAATCATGTCACAAAGACCTAAAACAATCCATGCCAATAAAAAGATAGTTTTAAAAGATAACTCTTGGTACAATATAATGAAAGCTAGACTCTCTTTAGTTTTAATTGTTTTAAAATACTTGTTTACTCTTTAAACCAGGTAAAGATACAGGTAAAAAATGCACAAGGTTAATTAGTTAAGGAGAGTGAATGATGAGATTTTGCTAATAGTTTAGAATTTAATATTATGACATGTCCACATATGATAAAATCGCAAGGGAGTACAAAGTACAATATTTAAAGAACCAGCCTATATAAAATAAGGATATAAATCAGGGGTCGGCAACCTTGCAGAAGCGGTGTGCCGAGTCTTCATTTATTCACTCTAATTTAAGGTTTCGCGTGCCAGTAATACATTTTAAAGTTTTTAGAAGGTCT
This sequence comes from Gopherus evgoodei, assembly GCF_007399415.2. Taxonomy (NCBI): domain Eukaryota; kingdom Metazoa; phylum Chordata; order Testudines; family Testudinidae; genus Gopherus; species Gopherus evgoodei. Next base: position 202,675,112 of record NC_044324.1, on the reverse strand, counting down.
CTTTCTATGTCTATAATATATAACTAAACTATTGTTGTATGTAAAATAAAGAAGGTTTTTAAAATGTTTAAGAAACTTCATTCAAAAGTAAATTAAAATTCAGAGCCCCCTGGACCGGTGGCCAGGACCCGGGCAGAGTGAGTGCCACTGAAAAACGGCTCGCGTGCCACCTTCGGCACGTGTGCTATAGGTTGCGTACCCCAATATAGATAATGATAGACCTGTTGTTTGTTTTTTACACTCTTTTCAGTTAACCATCACTTTCCCCCTCATTTAATCTCAACACAAACTTCCTCCACAATAAAGGAAAAAGAAAAGAAACCCATAACCCCAGCTCAACCCTCATTCCCTCTCTGCCCCAACCCAGTTTATACTAGGAGTCACAGTTACTTGGTATTGTACACAGTAAGTACAACCTTTCATCTAATTTATGTTGCCTTTAAATGTTCCATCAGAAGCACTCATGTCAAAATGGTATCTCCTGACTGTATGCTGACCATTAGTGTATCATTGCTTTTGGGAAAGAGCCGACTTTTTGTTCTGTGTTTGTACAGCACCTTGCACAGTTGAGTCCTAAGCATGACTGGAGTTATTAAGCACTATTCCAGTACAATACAATACATACATACATGCATCCATACCTATTGTCTAATCTCATTAAGAACACAAACACCAATCAGAAGACGTAAATCATTTGCTATTTAGGCTAGAACATGGCTTACCATTTAAGTTAAATTTGCATCATCCTCAATGTATTTAATACCATCAGTACTTTACTAGAATATACTATTTTCCTAATGTAATACAACACATGCATGCTGAGACATTTTGGAAAAATTGTATCATCTTGCAACGTTAATGGACAGGCAGAATCACATGGAAAAAACACAGTCTCCCTCTCTTTTCCTCTCTATATTGTTGTCAGGAAAATTCCAAATAGTTCAAATATATGGTGATGATTACTAGTTTATTAAAAAATAAGGATTTGATTTTATCTTGACCCAGCAGAGCACCTGAATAGCCATGCAGCTATTCCACACATACATAGAGTTCATTCCCAAGAACTGTGAGCACTTGGAATGGACTGACTGTTGTTTAATTCAGTACATGAGCACAAATATTGTAGGGGCTGGATTGTTGAGGTTTTAGAATGTGCAATAATCTGATGTCTATCTATCACTGTAGTAGTTGAGCACCTAAGAATAATGCATTTTGGGTTGAAG